>NW_026989927.1:102500-136914 GCF_036417665.1 Passer domesticus | reverse complement strand
CAGGGCTGGTGTCCGTCCCGGCAGCTGGGTGCAGCTCCGGCATGAAGCTCCTCTTGGAGAGCACTCGGCACACACCGAGGAGCTCGTCCACCAGCTCCTGCAGCACCTTCGTGCTGGGCAGGCCCTGCTGCAGAATCACAGAATCACAGTACAGCTGGGCTTGGCAGTGACCTTTAGGGACTACCCAGTGTGATCCCACAGCAATGAGCAGGGACATTCCAATGACATCAGGTTGCTCACAGCCCCCTCCAGCCTTATCCCAGATGTGCCCATTGGTGATGGCTTGGGCACAGCCAAAATGCTGCTACCCCTGTCTGCACCCTTGTCCTTCTCACACTCACTCACCTTCTCCTTGCTGCTGAACATCAACCTCACAATATTCGTCTTGCTGCTGGATTCCTCCTGTGTGCTGTGTCTGGCAGAGCCACACTTCCATCTCATGACCAGCCAGAAGGCCAGAGGGAGCAGAGGCAACCACAGCAGCTGTCATAGACAAAGGAAAAAGCTTTCCATGATGGAATTGTTGCCATCAATCTCCTGCAGGAGCCGAGTCATTTCCTGCAGCAGATACTCCTCGCGCTCTTGCATCCTTTGAGCTTCATTCTTTTCAATTGCTGGATTCCCCTTCTGCCCAGCTATGGTCAGCCAAGGCAGCCACAGCAGCTGTCGTACAGAAAGGAGCAGATTTTCCATGATGGAATTGTTGTCATCCACCTCCTGCAGGAGTCGAGTCATCTCCTGATGAAAAAATTCCTCGCGCTCCCGCATCCGCCTGACCGCGTCCTTATCGATTTTCATGTCCGCTTTCAACCCACTGGGGGTGAATAACAGGGCCAGGATGAAGGCCAGTGTTGGAGACATGGCCTGGTGGGAGAAAGGGGGCTCAGCATGTCTGGCTGGGAGGGACCAGCCCCCTGGTGACACCTGCAATGTCCCCAGAGCCTCTCTGGGCACCTGCCACATTGAGAGCCCCAAGCCCCACTTCCCTCAGCCCTGGGGACAGTGCCCTGCCCTGAGGGTCCCAGCTCTCACTCTGGCTTTAAATCCCCAGGGTATCTTTCCCAGCTCCCATCCAGCCCAGCATTTTCCCTGCATGTGCACTCACTGACTGCCAGAATCCAACTGCCCAGAGCTGCTCCTGACACAGAGGTCAGCGTGACCTCTCCTCTCTGATGTCACAGCCAGCAGAACCATGTCACTCAGCTGCCAAGCTGGCCGTGCCCCTGCTCACAGCTCCCACTGTGACCCAAGCCCTGGCATGTCCCAGCCCCCAGAGCCACACCTGGCAGGCCACGAGCCCCAGCCTTTGTCCCCACTGCCAGCCTCAGCGGCTCTTGGCCATCCTCACCCTGAGTGCAAAGCCAGCCCCAGGAGCCCCCCAGGGCACTCTGGATCCAGGCTGAGACACCCTCAAGCCATCACTGAAAGGGACATGGATGGGGACTGCAGCTGGATCTTCCAGTGCTCACCACCCCTGACTGTGCTCCAGGTGAACCCAAACCTCAGCAGCTGCACATTGAGCACATTGACCTTTCTTGCCCATCCTGGAACGTGGTGTTCCCACATCATACACGAGCCCTTTGCAGGGAGTGACCAGCTCCCAGCTGATGTGCTACTCTGGCCTTACTTTCTGTTTCCCAGCAATGAACTTAATGGATCCACTCATGAGAATCCAAGCACATCATTTGCTTCTCAGGAGCTATTAAGGAAAAAACCTCCACTCATTACTAGTTTTTGCACTGAGAAGGAGGTGCTGACAAGCATAAGGCACAGAGAGAGTCCTGATATAAGAATTCCAGAGCCATAGGGTTCCACACGTTGCTGTTCCCAGCTGTTTTGCTCATTTTTTTTAGCCATTTCTGGATGGGGGTTGCTGCTGACAGGGTAGGAAAATTTGGAGAAACGAGGGTGCAGCAGACAACCAAAACCAAGAGGGAAGACACTTAGAAATAGAGAGCACAAGAGAAGAACTTGGAGATGGCTCAATAGAAAATGCCAGCAGCAGTGCCTGGAGCCCAGAGCTGCTCACTGCCACCACAGGGGCTCCTCAGTGCCTTGCTGGTTTGTGTCTGATCCCTGCTGGGCTCCCTCTGCCCCTCCAGCAGACACAGCCCTGCCTGCAAAGGGCTCCGTGCTCTGGTGTTCTCAGCTTGCTGCAGGCTACATTCTTAGCAGCACTGAAAGAAGAGGTGAAACAAAGAGCCCTTTTCTGTGCTGCCTGCAGCTTGGAGTGCCCGGAGCCTGGGCCCGTGAAGAGCTGCTCCTGGCGCTGGCTGTGCTCAGCCCGCTGTGCCAAGTGAAATAAATGGGCAGGAGATCTTTCTCCTTTTTTAATGCCTTTATTAAGAAGAATCAGCTCAGGTGGGGAGAAATCGACAGGTTGCGCCCACACCGCCGTTGCTCCCAGGCGTGGCACGGAGAAGGAGGATGATGCAGCTTTGTCCACTGGTCTGCAGACAGAGCTGGGGACTCTGTCCTCACGGGAGAGTTGTGGAGTCCTTACTTGTTTGTTTAACACTCCAGGATGTCTTCTTAATCAGTATCTTTTCAGGTTAGGGTGAGAAGCAAAAAGGTTCAAGCAGGTATCGGACTATGATCCCATCCTTAGACATTACTTCAGTCACTTTTTGGCTTGTGATTTTAGGGGTTCTTCTTGTAAAAACTGTAAAACTGTAAAAAAGCCAGGGTGCAATGCGTTTCTCATTTGCATGTTGGCTCTGGTGTCACTGGCCATTCTCTTTACCCTGGAGGGTTTCTCTTGGTGTCTTCTTGGCAAGCGGCCAGCATCAGGGAAACAATAGTTAATTACCGGCCATTAACGGGTGATTAAAGACTTTTTCTTTGCCAGCACACCCAAAGAAGTCTGACCTGGTTTGACTTGTTTTTTTTTTTTAACTCTGAAACTTAAAAAGAATACAACTTTCTATTCATAACACCAAGCAGCCGCGGCCATGGAGACACAGGCGGGAGCTCTGCCCGAGGCCGGCAGCGGCCAGGCCCAGCTCGCAGCTGCGAGGACGCTGGCAGCCTGTGCCTGAGCCAAGGCCGTGGCGGGGGGTTTGCGGACAGGGCTTTTGCGAGCCGGCCGGAATGTGCCACCTCCCGTGTGGGCCCGGCTGCGGCAGAGGCAGCGGGAGCGCGGTGGGGCCGGCAGCGGCGGGCAGAGGCCGCGGAGAGCAGCAGCCCGGCCAGGCCCGCTGCGGAGTGACAGGGAGCTCCCGGGCAGCCCTCGGCCGTGTCTGTGCCCGCCGGGCAGGAGCCGCGGCAGGAGCCGGCCATAGCGGCAGCTCGCCGTGCCCGGGGCCGCGGCCGCAGCTCTCCCCGCCCGGCCGCAGCAGCAGCCGCTCGCCTCTGAGGCTCCGGCGCTTCCTGAAGAGGTCGGGCCCGGCCCCCGGGACGCGCTGGAGCCCTGCGGCGAGAGGAGCCGCCGGCGCCGCAAACGGCAGCGCCGATGGCACGGCCTGAGGAGGAGCAGATGAGGCTCTTGCTGGGCCACGCTGTGGCAGCTCTGCCCTCTCGCCTTCGCCTTGAGCCCTTTGCTGCTTTTCCCTGAGCCCTGATCCCCGTCCTTGGCCAAGGCCCCCGGAGCCCTTTCCTGGTCTCCAGGGAAAGCTCCCTCAGTCACAGAATCACAGAATCACTGGGCTGGAAGACACTTGCAAGATCATGGAGTCCAACCCATGCCCTAACAGCTCAACTAAACCATGGCACCTAGTGCCATATCCAGTCTTGTCTTAAACACTTGCAGGGATGGTGACTCCACCAGCTGCCTGGAGGGGTCTGTCCCAGGAAGAACCAAGATAGCACTGGGGCCTTCTACTCCCTGGTGCTTGGAGCTCTGGAAGTTTGTCTTTCTGCTTAGGGAAAGGCCATGGAGAAGTACTGGGAAAACTACTCACTAATAGAATAGGCTATAGAGCTACAAATATATGTGCAAAGAATACAGAAAACATAGAAAAGAAAAATTACAAAACCCAAACAGCATCAGCGAGGTCTTGGGCATGAACACATAGATTCAGATGGTCTTCTCAGCCCTATTTCTGTGTATTTATAAGAACCAAAGGAATCCTGCTGGAGCCTGTGGGGACATGGGTTTGGGAGGTACAAGTTCATTCAATTTTTTCTCCTTGGGGCAGCTCCTGTTGCTAACGTCAGCTGAGCCTGTCTCCAGCCTGATGCCTCTGATGGTTGCAGGCAGAAGACAATGACACTTCCAGGGACATGACTTTCTCCAGTGCTAGCTGTGAGTCAGAATAAAAACTCCAGAAATCACAACACCACTGGAAAATTCCCTATTTTTCATTCTGTAAAAAAGCTCTGTATCCACTTCTGAATTGTCAGTTGTTTGTTAAGGATGGGAAGTTCTCGTTTATTATTTTTTAATGTGGTGTGGAATTGGGTAAGCGTCTCCTTCCTTCACAAACTCCAGCCCAAGTTGCCTTTGAAATATGGCCCACTGTCAGTTTTTGCACAGCCATGGTACTTCTGGATGAGAAAGCAAGGGCAATGGTATTTGCAGCCAAAAGCCAACAAAGCCTGGGACAGCCAAAGCATCCTGTGGAGATCCAGGCCTCCAGCTGTTACTAGAAATCAGCAGAGTTCCAGCCAAATGGTTCTGTGTCACTAAGTGCAATCTCTTTGCCTGGATCAGAGCCTTGCTCAACAGAAAAAGCAGAAAGATCAACAAGGATGCTCCCAAAGGCCCATGACATTGTTTTTACTTTGCTCATCTTGTTTAAGTTTGCAATAAACATTGTGCTGATGACGGGGGAAAAAAAAAGAAAAGAGGTTTATGACAGGTCCATGACATTCCACAAGAGGAATCACTGGTGTGCATTTCATAGACCTGTCTCAATCCTATTAAAGAATTGTAGCCCTGATTTAAAACAGACAGGTATGAAACAACCTTTGAGAGACAGAAGCTAAAATGGCTGCTGGGTTTTTTTTAAGAATGCAGAAAATTACCCAAAGGGTGTTGTTTTGTGACATTTTAAAATACACTACATAAAAATTACCAACTTCAATAAATTAAGAGTTAAAAAAGAAGTACTTTGGTATATGAATAATTAGAAACACAAAATTATGGAGATGAGAATGCATGTTTTCATAAAAACAATGAAATTACAGACAAAAAAACACAGGACTGTTGACTTTTACCTCTCCTCCTGTGGTATTGTTGAGTGCTCTAACCACATCTCCAAAAGACCTAGAAACAAAACAGAGGCAGAGAAAGGAGAAGCTGTTTAGCTCTTGGAGTGAAAGCCAGCCCACACAGCAGATGTCTCCTGTAAATGCCCAAAACCTGCAGGATGCAGGAGGGCTCTGCCAGAAGGCAGATGATGCATTTTCCTCTCAAGTGCACGGGCACTGGGCCTGTTCCTGAAGCACTGGGGTTCACTGCCTCAGCTCCTAAAGGGAGGTTGTTCTTTCATCTTGGGTTTCAGTTCCTAAACTGTGTGGTTCCTCTCCTGACCACAGAGTATTTCCTTCCGCAAACCATCTGGAAGAAATGTTCCTGAGAACTGTTACCTGACAGCTTTCATAGCGAGTAGGTTGCTCTTTCAGGCAAGCGAGATTATTCTTTCTTAATTAGTGTGTCGGTATGATTTTCAGACATACAAAAATGCTAAAGAAATTAATACAGAGCTGTCCCACACTTGAGAGACAAGGAGATCTTCCAGGTTCTGTTCCTTGATGCAGGCAAGACCTCGGCAGCATGGAGATCTCTCTGACAAAGCCTTCTGAGCACACTCCCAAATTCTGAGCAGCACTGAGAGATGGGACAATCTATCCCCAGGGTGTGAACGTATTTCCATCTGGCCTGACTTCATGCTGGATAGACATTCCACCAGAAAAACTCCTGGCCCATGGCTGTGCAGAAGTAACTGCAGTTGGACTCACCCGCTGCCAATGTGTTCCAGTTCTGTGTATTTCATGACGGGATTTTCCACATTCACCATTCTCCCTGAGGGAAACAAAATGCAAGATGCTCACTTTAAAGCAGAGATGCCAGCTTCCAGGAGATACAGAAGGCAGCCCCACTGTCTGGGGCTCTGAGTCCTTTGTGGTCAGCTGGGTAACAATAATAATGACCACAATAGCAAAAAACACCAAACCAAACCAAACTAAAAAAATCACTAAAAATAAGCAAAATAAAACAACAACAAACCTTCCCCCACCCCCCGCCAAAAAAAAGAAATCCTCAACCAAAACAAAAAAACTTCAAAACCAGTGAATTTGTGTGAGGTTTATTTGCTCTGATGGCTAGTTGGAAGTCAGGAGTCTACGGAGAATCTAGGAAGCTAAAGATTCTGTTCAGTTCGGCCACTGGCACACAGGACTTGTCCAGATGATTTGCTAGCTCTCAGCCTTCATCTGGTTCAAGAACAATCGCTGCTTCAGCCTTCAGCAGAGAGGGAAGCTCAGGCAAAGCCAAGTCAGTCCAAGCTGCCCTCAGAGGCAGCAGGAACACCCAGAGTGCTCTCTTAATGCCTCGGAGCACAGCACTTCCTCTGGGGAGTCCTGAATGTCCCCAGTGGGACACCAAAGTCAGGAGGAGCATTTGGTACAGCTCTGCTGACACCTGCACAGAGTGCACTGTCCCTCAGGCAAGAAATACACCAGACATACCCACAATCTCCAGGTACCCCTTCTCAATCTCCGGTTTTGGAGCAGCCATGCTGCTGTCAGAACTGGTGATGAACGAACCGTTGGAATTTGACTTCCAAGATTCAACAGTATATCTTCCTCCAGGTAATGCTGCTGCAGCAGCAGGTTTAATGCCAGAGCCCATGGTGTGCTGAACCTGTCGCACTTCTGGTGGGGACAGTTCCTGTGCCTCACACCAACCTTGGGGCCCTTCATTGCCCATTGTTTGCTGGAAGTCTTTGCAGGCTGCCAGGTGAGATGTCGACACTTGCACCTCAAGTCAAAGAGAACAAAGCAGTCAGAGACTACAGCTTGTCCCTGTCAGCCAGGAGTCATTGACTGTGAAGAAAGGGAAAGAACTGATTTTCAAGGGACACAGACAGGGATTCAGTCCTCCATCTGGGTCACCATGTTCCACTGTAAAGAAACAGGGAGAGCAGCAACAGGCCAGCAGGAATCAATTTGGATGACTGCTGGCCAAAAGGCCAAAGGACAAGTCCCACTGTCCAGGGCAGCAGCTGAGATTCAGCACAGCAGGAAATGTCCTTCAGAGTGACTGTGATCCACACTAGAGCAGGATGGCACTCAGAGGCACGGCCCCACTCCCTGCTGCTCTGCAGTGGCGTCATGGTTTGGCCAGGAAGCGTGTTTCTGGAAAAGTTGTGGTCAAACTAATCAGTGGCCAGATTTGAAATTTGCACCTGTGGTGGCCACTGAGGATTTGGATACGCCTCTGAGAACACACAGGGGTTCAAAGCAGAAGATTCCCAGAGAACTTCCTTATTTGGATCTGGCGGTGAGTGGAGTCTGACCTCTCGCCTGCCCAGCTGCGTCTGGGTGGGGGAGGGGGAGGCCATGTGGCCTGTGGGGAGGGAGGGTGGAGGAGCCCTGCAAGGTGCAGGGGTGGAGGAGATCTGGGATGTTGGGCAGCCCCCTCAGAAGAGAGTGATAGAGACTGTGCTGGCAGCACAGCCGGCCAGAAGTGGGGGATGTGGCGAGACAAGGTGCCCGGGAGCTGTGGGAGTTCTGGGCAGACAGAAGAGAAGATTTTAACCCCTTGGTAGAATAATGGAAACCTTACAAATACTGATCCTCCTGAATCAGAATGAGGAGAGAGAGATGATGGACTGACGAAATGGGCAAGTGTGAGGAAATTTGGAAGAGGTGAGAAGAATCCTAAGTGGGAAGAGATAATGGAGTGGCCTTGAGCTGGACTCTTTCTTGTATGACCATGGACAGACCCATGTTTTTTCCTGTGACCCAGAGACTGTATTTAGGGGGAGGCAATACCTTGGAGTCAAGAGTGAAGCAGTGGCGTGAACAGAGACGGCCGAGGAGGGTGTGGGATGCCCTCTGTCTCCGTGGAGAGGAAGATCTCTGTTCACGAGGCTCCTCGGCCTGGGGGGTGAAATTTGGGGGGATTGGTGTCCTGAAGTTGAGAGACTGCTGCTTTTTTGGAACTGGGTGGGGCATCCTTAAATGGGGAACCCTAAAAGCAGTCCTGGCCCACATGCAGTGGTGAGAGCACTGGACATGGGGGGGGAGAAATCACGAGGGCAGATGTTCTCTGAACAGTGCCACGAGTGACACGGAAACACAAGAGGTTTCAATTGTGTTTCTGGGGGAAGCCTATGGTGCAAGGGGGGACTCCTCTCTCCCTGATGGATTTGAGGGTTGATTATTTGAGGGGTGATGATGGACTGAAAGTTGATTATGTGAGAGATGGTGACAGGGTGGAAATCTGTGGTGTTCTTTCATTCTGTGGAGAAAATGGAGGGGGGAGGATAACAGAGCGACCACTCCCAGGAGAGACTCTGAATTTGTCATCCTTTTCAGATCGGTGAAAGAATGCTGTCATCCGATATTGTTCAATTTGTGTGCTGGGGGTGTTTTGCCTGTTAAATAAACAGGTTCTTTCCACTTCTCTCCAAGGAATCCTTCCTGTACCAGTAGGATCATTGCAGTGAGCTGGGCCCCGGCATATGCTGATCGCACACTGCTAGATGCTCTAGGGCAGCAGACAGAGGAAGGGGAGCAGGGAGATAAATCAGCAGCTATCCCAGTCACTCAGGCTGCAGCCAACACCCCAGGCTCGAAGCCAGCAGTTAAACCACACAATAAGCCTCAACCAATGGCTGCTGCTACTAGCACTAGAACTGGAAAGTGCACAGACAAGGCTGATCGACCAGTGGATGATGATGATGAGGATGGTGATGATGATGATGCAGGAGAAGGACCCTCAACACTTCCTGACATAAAGTCAGGCGCAAGATCAGAAGCCAATATTGAGTCCTTTTCCCTGAAGGACCTTTGTGGCCTAAGGAAGGATTACACCCAACGATCTGATGAATCCATAATTAGCTGGTTAGTCCGTCTTTGAGATGCTGCAGGCGAGGCTACAATTCTGGATGGCACTGAAGCGAGGCATTTGGGATCCCTGTCACAGGATCCTGTCATTAACCAAGGAATGATGAGGGCGGCTAACCCTCACAGCCTCTGGGCACATTTCTTGGACAGTGTAGCACAAAGACACCTGTGTGCAGATGATCTCTGTAAGTAGCAAACCCAGTGGAAGACCATAGAACAAGGGATCCAACACCTGAGAGAAAGACAGTGGCAGAGATTGTCTTCTCAGATGACATATCAACTAGGAATCCAGACCTGGTAGGTACCATGTACATCTGTGATGTGGCGAAAACTTGTACGACTTGGGCCACACAAATATGTTTCTGCTTTAGCAGTAATGAAGTGGGATGACAGGGATGAGACTGTGCTTGATATGGCAAAGAAGCTCTGAGCATATGCAGATGCTGTACAGGGTCCAACACATGCCAGAATGGCAGCAGTGGAAACACATCTGCAGAAATTAGAGGGCAAGATAGAGAAGAATAGTAAGAAACTCAGGGAGGAGATTAAGGAAGACCTTCTCCAAATCTGGGCAGTACAGATCAGAGGTTCTGGTATACAGATGTTCCCTAGATGAGGGAGAGAAGGTACACCCCATGAGCTGAGCTGTGGTTCTTCCTGCGTGATTGTGGAGAAAACATGAGGAGATGGGATGCAAAATCTACTGCTGCTCTGGCCCAACAGGTGTGTGAATTGAAGGAAGGCAAGACTCCAAGAGGAAGTTGCACCAAAAGGAAAGCAGCTCCAGTTGCCCATAGCTGAACTGCCAGGTATGATGATGATGACATGTCCAATCCCCTTGAAGGAACCTCCAAGATATATGCCCAAGGAAAGAAGGATAACCAGGCTTAAAGGGGCCCTCCTCTAGCCAGGTAGGGGCTAGAGAAAAACGTGATTTTTGGACTGTATGGATTCCATTGGCCTGGCACATCTGAACCACAAGAATATAAAGCTTTGGTTGACACTAGTGCGCAGTGCACGTTAATCCCATCAAGACATGTGGGGATAGAATCTGTCTCCATTTCTGGCGTGACAGGGGAATCACAGGATTTTACTTTGGTGGAAGCTGATGTGAGCCTACCTGGAAATGAGTGGAAGAATGTGACTATTATGACTGGCCCAGAGGCCCCATGTATGTTGGGCATAGATTACCTGCAAAGTGGGTATTTCAAAGACCCAAATGGACTCGGGGGCATTCAGGATAGTGGCTGTAGTGACACAGGGCATCCAGCAATTGAACCCCCTGCCTTGACTGTCTGAGAATCCATCTGCAATAGGACTTCTGAAGGGAAAAGAGCAACAGGTACCAAGCGCCACTTCAACAGTGTATCACCGACAGTACAGAACCACTCGAGGTGCTGTGGTTCCCATCCATAAAATGATTCGAGAGCTGGAGAGCCAAGGGGTGGTCAGCAAAACCCACTCGCCCTTCAACAGCCCCATCTGGCCTGTGCGTAAATCTGAAGGAGGATGGAGACTGACGGTGGACTACTGTGCATTGAATGAAGTGACTCCACCACTGAACACTGCCGTGCCAGACATGTTAGAGCTGCAGTACGAGCTTGAGCCCAAGGCAGTGAAGTGGTACGCCACTATCGATATTGCCAATGCATTTTTCTCCATTCCTCTGGCAGCAGAATGCAGGCCTCAGTTTGCCTTCACATGGAGGGGAGTGCAGTACACCTGGAAGCGACTGCCCCAGGGGTGGAAGCACAGTCCTACCATCTGCCATGGACTGATCCAGACTGCACTAAAAAAGAGTGAGGCTCCAGAACACCTACAGTATACTGATGGCATCATTGTGTGAGGGAACACAGCCGCAGAAGTGTTTGAGAAAGGAGAGAAAATCATCCAAATGCTTCTGGAAGCTGGTTTTACCACCAAAAGATCAAATTTAAGGGACCAGCTTGTGAGATTCAGTTCCTAGGCGTAAAATGGCAAGGTGGATGGTGTCAGATTCCTGTGGATGTCATCAACAAGATCACAGCTATGTCTCCACCAACCAAGAAGAGGGAAACACAAGCTTTCCTAGGTGCCATGGGCTTTTGGAGAATGCACATTCCTGAGTACAGTCAGATCGTGAGCCCTCTTTACCTGGTAACCTGCAAGAAGAATGACTTCCACTGGGGCCCTGAGCAGCAACAAGCTTTTGATCAGATTAAGCAGGAGAACGCTCATGTGGTAGCCCTTGGCCCAGTCTTGGCCCAGGACAGGACGGGATGAGAAGAACATATTCTATTCTGCAGCTGGGAACTGTGGCTTGTTCTGGAGCCTTTGGCAGAAGGTGCTTGGGGAGACTCGGGCTTGACCACTAGGATTTTGGAGTTGAAGCAAGGTTTGAAGCAAACTACACCCCAATAGAGAAAGAAATCTTGGCTGCCTATGAAAGAGTCCAGGCCACCTCAGAGGTGATTGGTACCGAAGCACAACTCCTCCTGGCACCCCGACTACCGGTGCTGGGGGGGATGTTCAAAGGCAAGGTTATATCCACCCACCATGCCACCGGTGCTACATGGAGCAAGTGGATTGTTCTTATCACACAGTGCGCCCAAATTGGTAAATTGAATCATGCTGGAAGTAAGTACAAATTGGCCCAAAGGTGAAAATTTTGGTGTCACAGATGAAGAAAAAGAACCAGTGACACGGCCTTAAGAAGCTGCACCATACAACCAACTGCCAGCAGAGGAAACACACTATGCTCTTTTCACTGACGGTTCCTGTTGCGTCGTAGGAATGAATCAGAAGTGGAAAGCAGCTGTATGGAGCCCCACACCACAGGTCGCAGAGGCCACTAAAGGAGAAGGTCGATCAAGCCAACTTGCTGAACTTAAAGCTGTTCAACTGGCCCTGGACATTGCAGAAAGAGAGAAGTGGCCAAAGCTCTATCTCTACAATGATTCATGGATGGTAGCCAATGCTCCATGAGGATGGCTGGAGAGGTGGAAGGAGGCTAACTGGCAGCATAGAGGAAAACCAGTTTGGGCTGCTGAAGAGTGGAAAGACATTGCTACCAGGGTAGGGAGGATACCTGTGAAAGTTCATCAGGTAGATGCCCATTGCTGGGGTCACCTGTCAGTTGTCTCTGCCCCAGCACGGGAAAAGGTGGTTCTGGGCAGGCCGTGCTCTCGAAGAAGGAGTCTGGACTCTTGCTTTTGGTCTTCAGTTGAGTTTATTGTTCCTTATCTACAAAGTTTTTCTGTCTGTCCAGCTGAGGTCTGATCAGCAAGACAGCCAAGGGCACTCTCTCCCGCCCACAGGGGGGTTGTCTCTTTTATAGTAAAAACTTCGTATAAGATATTTACCTTTAATTTCCAATACTTTTCGCCCTTGTTGGCAAGTGCACTTTCCCTATTAAGCAATCCACACATGCCAACATCATCCTGAACATAGATGCCAAGGAGAAGAAAGAAGAAGGACAGGGCACGCCCAAATTCCTCCATCTTGGGACTCCCGACCCATGTACAGAATTCCAAACCCCTCTGTACAACATATAAAACCCCCCTGTACAGTGCATTATAGTTCAAGTTTTATCAAGTGAATATCACCCCTCACCATTCAGGCCTGAAATTCTCTCATTTCCTCACATTCAGGTGTCTTTGGCTTCCTGCCAGGGTCTCCGAGCCCCTGCCAGGGCTTTGAGACATCCAGGGCATCCAGAGAGATGCTCTGGGTTCCGACAGCCCATATCCCCAAGAGTAGAGCTAATGAGGAGCACAAAAACAATGAGCAGGTAGACCAGGCTGCAAAGATAGGGGTGTCCAAGACAGACCTAGATTGGGAACACAAGGGAGAGTTATTCCTAGCTTGATGGGCCCATGATGCCTCAGGCCATCAGGGTAGAGATGTCACCTGTAAGTGGGCACGAGACCGAGGGGTGGATTTAACCATGGACAGTTATGTCTCAGGTTATCCACGACTGTGTGACGTGTGCTGCCATCAAACAGGGCAAGCGAGTGAAGCCCCTGTGGTATGGTGGGCGGTGGTCCAAGTATAAGTATGGGGAGGCCTGGCAGATTGACCACATCACACTGCCCCAGGCACACCAAAGCAAGTGCTGACCATGGTAGAAGCCACCACGGGATGGTTGGAAACCTACCCTGTGTCTCACGCTACTGCCCGTAACACCATCCTGGGCCTTGAAAAGCAGGTCCTGTGGAGGCATGGTACCCCTGAGAGGATTGAGTCAGACAATGGGACTCATTTCAAGAACAGTCTTATTAACACCTGGGCTAGGGAACATGGCACTGAGTGGGTGTACCATATCCTCTACCTTGCACCAGGTAGAGGTAGGCTGCAGGCAAAGTGGAGAGGTACAATGGACTATAAAAACCCAGTGGAAAGCCTTGGGTGGGGGATCTTTCAAAAACTGGGAGCAGCATTTAGCAAAGGTCACCTGGTTAGTTAATATCCGAGGTTCCAACAACTGAGCAGGTCCTGCCCAGTCTGAGTCCCTGGATATAACAGATGAAGTCCCAGTGGTAAATGTCAGAGATTTGTTAGGGAAGACGGTGTGGATCAATTCTGCCTCAAGTAGACAAACCCATTTGCGGGATTGTCTTTGATCAGGGACCAGGTTGCACATGGTGGATAATGCAGAGAGATGGAACAACACAATGTGTACCTCAGGGAGATCTGATTGTGGGGTGAAAATCATATGCAAATATCACTGTTTGCTGGATGTTACTGCCATTGTCTGTACATTAAACCATACAGATGTGAAACAGAAAAAAACGTGTAATTGTCAAGGGTCTGAGGAAGTGAAAGATGGAGTTTTGAGTCAGCAAAATGGAAGTGAGGAATCCTGCAGCTCTGTAGTCTGGGACCTGGATTGAGTGCTCCGGTGTGGTTACATGACAGGGGCACAATGGGGATTGCTTGTAATGTTTTGGAGGAAGCAGATGGAAGTTTTTACTTGAATAAAATGCATGAGGTTTGGTAGTAAGTTGACGATATGGGGATAAGGGGTGGAATGTCCTAGGGTGATGTTATGATGGTCAGAGATCAGAGGAGCTGGGAGGGGGTAGGCAGCATTTCTAATCACAACCACTTTAGCAGTGTCAGTGGGGTTGAGTCCAAGAGAAGAACTTGCTCCAGCAGAGATGCACAAAGAGTGAGGTTTCCAGTGCAATGCTCTGGGCCACATCACTTTCCGTAAGGACCTACACACTCCAGATTCCCCAAGAGTCTGGTTTATTGAAGCAACAAGACAGCAATCTCAGGATTGCTGCTGACTGGGGGCACTGGCTACCAAGTGTTGATGTGTGTAGCAACAGAGAGAACAGTAAAGACAGATTATAGTAGATGTATCTATCTATCTATCTGTCAGTCTGCCTGTCTGCCTTTGTAACATTTACATAATTGAATCTTCCTGGATCTGGTCCAATGATGTTGGAGGTGAAAAGCTCACCTAAAGCATCCCTTTCAGGAGAGGATTAGTGACACGGTCTGTCAACTGATTCTGAGCAGGCAGAGATGTTTCCCCCTTCAGACATGGGTTTTTTTCCCCTCAGAGCTGTTTTTCTCCTCCAGCCTCTTCTGTCCTGAAGTCCACAGTTTAAATTTCTGCCTGTCCTAGGAAAGTGGAACACTTCCATGGTTCGGTGGTGTTTGGTGACTTTGCTCATACAGGCATTACATGACACATTGGTATGAGTTTCATTTTAAAAAAGTTGGGGAAGAATGGGGGGTTTGTTTGTTCTGGGGGAAGGGAAGTGTCCAGGACTTGGTGGGGGCTGGAGGTGGAAAGTGAATGGACCAGGGCACTGACCAATCACTCGACGCCCTTGTGGCAGAGAGAATAGGGACAGGCGGTCGGAAGATTTCGGGCTGTCACGGAAACCTGATAGGGCCTCCCTCACCTGATTCCCCAGAGATAAGAGATAGCCGCAGGACAAAAGGCCAAGAATGTAACCCCCCCACTAACACGGCCTCCACCCAGTCCCCTTACTAACCATATAAGGTAAAAGTCAGACCCCGAAGGTAGGGGAAGGACCAAGGGTATATATACCGAGGAGAAAACCAATAAAGGGCCTTTGGACCGTCTATCACATTGATGTCTGCGTGTCCTTAGCCCGAGCGGCCAAAAGCATTGGGCCGTCGTGCTGCGTTTCCTTGGAACCAGGTCGTTACGCCTTGCCTGCAAGGCAACACGCCCTGGGGAAAGGATTGGTCCAAAATGAACATCAGTAAGGACCAATCAAAGCGCCCAAATTCCACCAATCGGTGCGCGGATCCAAAACCCACCAATCCTGGACCAGGGACTGTTATGAAAAGGGGGGCTGTGAGTTCTTCGGGGTGCTTTCGGGTTTATTCCTGTTCGTGTGTGGTTTGTTTGCGGAAGAACACAATGTGTGCTTAACATGTTGTTCTAGATTTTGAGCTGTTGTGTGTGGATTCTGAGCTTATCTCAGGTCCTCTGTCCTCTCTGGCTTGTTTTAATAAACGAGAGCCTTTTTCAACCACTTTCTGAAAATTGGCTCGTTCGATTTTTAACAACATGGTTTCCTTCACTGGCATCCCCAGGGGTGTGTAAATGCATTCATTAATGGGGTCTTATGAGAGTCTCTGTTACTGCTGGTCACAATTCTCAGCTGACAAAAGACAGGAGAAGAAACACCTTGGTCCTCTTCCTTATACTGAGGTTCAGAGAACCATAAATGTTCTCTGATGTCAGAGGATCTCTGCACATATTCTTATCTCCCGAATTACCAGGATTTCTAACAAGAGTGTAGATGTCAGAAAGGCAGGAATGCTGGTGCAGGCCTGAGGAGAACGTGAACTGCAGAAGTGTCTCTCCCAAGGGCTGAGCTCAGCCAGGAAGCCACCTGCAGAGCCAGGATGGAGCTGTGGGACAGGGCTGGGTGTCAGTCACTACTGAAAGACAAAGAGGACATGGCAGGAGCAGAGGGAGGCCCTCACCAGAGCCTTGAGGAATGCCACAGCTTCCCTGTCAGCTGCCTGACAGGCTGTTGGAGCTTCAGTGCCAGATGGCCCCTGATTGTAGTGCCAGGCTCACTGTGGAATCTGTGCCTCCCCATGGGCAGAGAGTGACCCAGGAGATCAGCACAGAGCTTTGGGAATGTGTGAGCCCATCAGCCTTTGAGTCTTGGCCCTCAAATATCGTATGGCAAGTCAAAACCCATCTTCTCTTGCTTTCTCTGCCGGTTCTTGTAGAGAAAAAGCAGGAGCAGACTGCTTTATCAGAGATGCCATGCCAGGCTCAGGGAGAGCTGTTCCCAGCCCAAGAGCAGGAAGAGCAGCTCAGGCAGCAGGTGGAAGAGCCACAGCAGAATGGCCAGGTAAGCCTGACTGGCCAGGTGCCAGAGGGAAAGGCAGGAAGAGGGGCATAAAACAGAGCTCTTCGGCCTGAGGAGGCCAGGAGTCCCACAGGCACTGAAAGCACAGAACCTTGGAATCTGCAGAGATCAGCACAGGGACAGGAGGGTTACATTGGAAGCAGAGGTGGGTAGGGAAGCAGAAAGAAGTGACTGAATAGATGTGCTTTTGAGGCAGCAAGAGGAAAAAGCTGAGCCTGATGGCAGCTCCCAGTCACTTGCTGTGCATTTGTGTGTATAGAACATCAAGTCAGAGCCCCAAGCAGAGCTGCCCGAAGCTCAGAGTGCCATCATGGCAGTGGAGAGGAGGAAGAAGGAAGACATGAGAAGAATTCAAGAGGAGATTCATCTCCATCAGCACAGGGGCAATCAACAAAAACATGTAAGTGAAAGAGTGGCAGCCACTCCACCCATGAAACAGCGTGTTTATTCTTGGTTACAGACCATCAAGGAAGATGTGCAGGCGGAGCTGCAGGAATCTGAGGATAGGAACAAGGAAAGGGTGAGGAGGCTGGAGGAAGAAATGAAAATCATCAGAGAGAAACTTAACCGCCTCCCTTGGGCTCTACAAAAGCAAGTGAGTGAAAGATGGACATCCACTGCAGACACCTTGCAAGAAATAAACGCTCCGTTTTGCAGAGACAAGGTTGCTTGCTGATAGCAGACAAGAAGGAAAATCAAATTTGTAGCTATATAGTGTTGTGTTGAATTGGCCAATTTTAATGGGGTTGGAGTGACTGAGAATCCCACTGCTAACACAGTTGACGAGTTCTCCTTACAAGATGTAGTTGTAAATGCCAGGAGAAATGAGGTTAGAAATGGTAGATAACAGCCTGTCCCTCATGCTTCTCTCTTGCCACAGGTGACAAAAGTAACAGCCATCTCTCCCCTGGCTCCCTCTGCTCCTGGAGAAGACGCCAAAAAGGAGCAAAATGAGCAGGATAACCACATGCGCCCAGCCGTGGTCACAGCCCAGCCTGATCATCCCAAGAGAGTAAGTGCCAGTTGTGGGTGGTGCTGTCTTTAGTGCAAGGCAGAGGTGCAAGCTGCTGAGCAGCCAGCACTTGCTGTTGCTGGCCGAGGAGGCAGAGTGCTGGAGTCCTGCAGGACGCAGCCATTTCCTGCAGGCAGTGCCAGCTGGCAATTGGCCTTTGGCCTGTCATGTTGAGGCACCGAAGAGCTGGGGGCTCTGGGTGAGCTTTTGGCTGCCTGGCTGAGTGCAACTCTATGTCTGGGCTTCTGCAGTGCATTGGCCAAGGGCACAGGTGGTGGTGCTGGCAGTCCCAGGGCTTTGTTCCTTTGATTTTGCCTCGTGGAAAGGTGTGTTTGGCTTGTGGAAGCGTTCTGCAGTTTTCTTGAGCAGTTCTTCATTTGTACAGCCTCTTTTGGCCCAGCTGTCTGTTGGCTTTGGATAAGCTGCAAGGAGATGAGTGTGCTGTGTGTGAAGCTGTGAGGGGCCATTCTTGTCCCCTGTGGCCAAAGAAAGGAAGCGCGTAGTTACGAAGGCTTCTTGTGAGGCAAAAGGCAGAAGCGGGGAGTTTCTGTGGATCCCTTTTGCGGTGAAGTCTGCAGCTTTGGCAAGTGCACTGGAGCCTGGAGTGGGGGTGAAGCTGCAAGTCCTTGAGTGCTGTCTTGCGTTGTAGAGAAGAGGAAGGAGATGATGAAATGGAGGATGCAGTATTTGAAGTCAGATGGGCAAGAGTGTGGCTGGCGAGCTGCGTGGGCCAAAAGGAGGCAGGGCTGCTGGTGGTGAAGAGCAGCTGCACGTGAGGCAGCGTGTGGGCAGGCGGCCAAGAAGGCCAAGGGCATGGTGGGCTGTGTGAGCAGCAGAGGGGCAGCAGGAGCAGGGCAGTGAGCGTCAGGCTGTGCTGGGCAGCGCTGCGGCCGCAGCTGCAGTGAGTGCTGTGTGCAGTTGTGGGCCCTGTGAAGCAGCAAGTCCTTGAGGGGCTGGAGCGTGTGCACAGAAGGAGACGGGAGGTGGGCAAGGGTGTGGAGCATAAGGCCAGGGAGGAGGTGCTGAGGGAGCTTTAGCCTGGACAAGGGGAGTCTGGTGAGGGACCTTCAGGCAGACTTCCATAGATGCTGACGTGACAGCGCTCAGCACAAAAGCTGTTGCCCATTCAAACATGGCCTCAGTGCATGCCAGTGCTTCAGAGACTGGAGTAGCTGCCGCTTGCACCCTGTGGCTTCTGCGTTTTTTGGTATGCTAGGAGGAGAAGTCCTGTTTGTTTTCTCTTTCTGCAGCCAGCAAGGGAGCTTACGCACAACATTTCCTGCCCTTTTCCAGCACAGGATGGGATTGTGATCCAGTTGTAGTTTTCCCTGTCTGCAGCAGCAATAGCTAAGGCCTTGCCGGCTCTTTGCTACTTGTCCATTGCAGAGCTTGCAAGAAATAAAAGCTGTGTTTTGCAGAGACAAGGTTGCTTGCTGATAGCAGGCAAGGAGGAATGTGAAATTCATAGCCATATAGAGTTGTGTTGAAATGGCCCATTTTAATCTGGTTGGAGTGACTGGGAATGCCATTGCTAACAGAGCTGATGCGTTCTTCTTAGAAGATGTGGTTGTAGGTGCCAGGAGAAATTAGTTTAGAAATGCAAGGTAACGGCGTGTCCCTCATGCTTCTCTCTTGCCACAGGTGACGAAAGGAACAGCCGTCTCTCCCATGGCTCCCTCTGCTCCCGGAGAAGAAGGCAAAGAGAAGCAAAGGGAGCGAGAGAAGCAGAAGCAGCCCTCTGTTTTGACAGCCCAGGCTGCTCCTTGCAAGAGAGTAAGTGCCAGTTGTGGGTGGTGCTGTCTTTAGTGCAAGGCAGAGGTGCAAGCTGCTGAGCAGCCAGCACTTGCTGTTGCTGGCCGAGGAGGCGGAGTGCTGGAGTCCTGCAGGATGCAGTCATTTCGTGCAGGCAGTGCCAGCTGGCAATTGGCCTTTGGCCTGTCATGTTGAGGCACCGAAGAGCTGGGGGCTCTGGGTGAGCTTTTGGCTGCCTGGCTGAGTGCAGCTCTGTGTCTGGGCTTCTGCAGTGCATTGGCCAAGGGCACAGGTGGTGGTGCTGTCGGTCGCAGGGTTTGTTTCTTTGTTTTTCCATATTGGAAAGGTGTGTTTGGCTTGTGGAAGTGTTCTGCAGTTTTCTTGAGCAGTTCTTCATTTGTACAGCCTCTTTTAGCCCAGCTGTCTGTTGGCTTTTGCTAAGCTGCAAGGAGATGAGTGTGCTGTGCGTGAAGCTGTGAGGGGCCATTCTTGTGCCGTGTGGCCAAGGAAAGGAAGCGCGTAGTTACGAAGGCTTCTTGTGAGGCAAAAGGCAGAAGCGGGGAGTTTCTGTGGATCCCTTTTGCGGTGAAGTCTGCAGCTTTGGCAAGTGCACTGGAGCCTGGAGTGAGGGTGAAGCTGCAAGTCCTTGAGTGCTGTCTTGCGTTGTAGAGAAGAGGAAGGAGATGTTGAAATGGAGGATGCAGTATTTGAAGTCAGATGGGCAAGAGTGTGTCTGGCGAGCTGCGTGAGCCAAAAGGAGGCAGGGCTGCTGGTGGTGAAGAGCAGCTGCACGTGAGGCAGCGTGTGGGCAGGCGGCCAAGAAGGCCAAGGGCATGGTGGGCTGTGTCAGCAGCAGAGGGGCAGCAGGAGCAGGGCAGTGAGCTTCGGGCTGTGCTGGGCAGCGCTGCGGCCGCAGCTGCAGTGAGTGCTGTGTGCAGTTGTGGGCCCCTGTGAAGCAGCAAGTCCTTGAGGGGCTGGAGCGTGTGCACAGAAGGAGACGGGAGGTGGGCAAGGGTGTGGAGCATAAGGCCAGGGAGGAGGTGCTGAGGGAGCTTTAGCCTGGACAAGGGAAGTCTCATGAGGAACCTTCAGCTTTTCATCAGTGCTTCCAAATGTTTTAGTCACTTTCAGGTGTGACTTTTTGCCTTTTATTTTTTTTTAATTTCTGATTTTTGTTGTGCTTGGATTGCAAGTCCAGTCACACTTTCTTTTCCTCCCTTCTAAGGCACTTTTCCTCATTATTTCTTGGTCTTTTATTGTACTGGGACTGTGTCTGTTAGAATTCTGATTTCCTCGGTGTCACTTTTGGAGAATATAATGTTTTTGCTTGTGACATCATCCTTCGGTGCAGCACCTTGGTGCAGAAGAAGCTGTTGTGGTTCCAGGGTAGACAGTATGGCATTACAGACCAGTTTGAGGTTATCAGTGCCTGTGCCTTTGTTCAGCCTAGTGAATCAGTGTGTGTTGTTTTTGGGAATTTAGCAGGATATCAATCCCTTTGTATTTTGCTGGTCCTGAGAGATCAGAGGAGCTGGAAGGGGCTGGGCTTTATGTCTTATTACAGCCACTTTAGAGTTGTCAGTGTGGTCGAGTCCAAGAGAAGAACTTGCTCCAGCACAGATGCACAGGGAATGCAGCTCCCAGTGCAATGCTCTGGATCAGATCACTTTCCATAAGGACGTACGCACTCCAGATTCCCCAAGAGTGTGGTTTATTGAAGCAACACAACAGCAATCTCAGGATTGCTGCTGAGCAGGGCACTGGCTACCAAGTGTTGATGTGTGCAGCAGCAGAGAGGACAGTAAAGAGAGATTGTATCAGTGAGATCTATATGTCTATGTTTCTGTCTGTCTATCTGTCTATCTATGTAACATTTACATAACTGAATTTTCCCAGCTCTGGCACAAAGGATTTGGAGGTGCAAAGCTCACCTAAAGCATCCCTTTCAGGAGAGGATTAGAGACATGTTCTCTTGACCAGTTCCGAGCAGGCAGAGATGTTTCCCCCTCCGGATACGGTGGTTTTTTTCCCCTCAGAGCTGTTTTCCTCCTCTGGCCTCTTCTGCCCTGAAGTCCCCAGTTAATTCTTTAAATTTCTGCTTGTCCGAGAGAGGTGGAACAATTCCATGGTTCAGGGGTGTTTGGTGACTCTGCTCCTACATGCATTACATGACACACGGTTTCCTTCACTGGCATCCCCAGGGGTGTGTAAGTGCATTCATTATTGGAGCCTTATGAGAGTCTCTGTTACTGCTGGTCAGAATTCTCAGCTGACAAAAGAGGGAGAAGAAACACCTTGGTCCTCTTCCTTATACTGAGGTGCAGAGAACCATAGAAGCTCTCTGATGTCCATCAGAGGATCTTTGCACGCATCCTTACCTCCCGAATGACCAGGATTTCTAACAAGAGTGTAGATGTCAGAAAGGCAGGAATGCTGGTGCAGGCTTGAGGAGAACGTGAACTGCAGAAGTGTCTCTCCCAAGGGCTGAGCTCAGCCAGGAAGCCACCTGCAGAGCCAGGATGGAGCTGTGGGACAGGACTGGGTGTCAGTCACTACTGAAAGACAAAGAGGACATGGCAGGAGCAGAGGGAGGCCCTCACCAGAGCCTTGAGGAATGCCACAGCTTCCCTGTCAGCTGCCTGACAGGCTGTTGGAGCTTCAGTGCCAGGTGGCCCCTGATTGTAGTGCCAGGCTCACTTTGGAATCTGTGCCTCTCCTTGGGCAGGGAATGACCCAGGAGAGCGGCAGCACAGAGCTTTGGGAATGTGTGAGCCCATCAGCCTTTGAGTCTTGGCTCACAAATATCACATGGGAAGTTGAAAGCCATCTTCTCTTGCTTTCTGTGCAGGTCCTTGTAGAGAAAGAGCAGGACGAGGCTTCTTTATCAGAGATACCATGCCAGGCTCAGGGAGAGCTGTTCCCAGCCCGAGAGCAGGAAGAGCAGCTCAGGCAGCAGGTGGAAGAGCCACAGCAGAATGGCCAGGTAAGCCTGACTGGCCAGGTGCCAGAGGGAAGGGCAGGAAGAGGGGCATAAAACAGAGCTCTTGGGCCTGAGGAGGCCAGGAGTCCCACAGGCACTGAAAGCACAGAGCCTTGGAATCTGCAGAGATCAGCACTGGGACAGGAGGTTTACATTGGAAGCAGAGGTGGGTAGGGAAGCAGAAAGAAGTGACTGAATAGATGTGCTTTTGAAGCTGCAAGAGGAAAAAGCTGAGCCTGATGGCAGCTCCCAGTCACTTGCTGTGCATTTGTGTGTATAGAACATGAAGTCAGAGCCCCAAGCAGAGCTGCCCGAAGCTCAGAGTGCCATCATGGTATTGAAGAGGAGGAACAAAGATGAGATCAGAAGAATTCAAGAGGAGATTCATCTCCACCAGCACAGGAGCGATCAACAAAACCAGTAATAGTGGCAGCCACCCACTCATGAGACATCCTCTCTCTTGTTCTCTACAGAACATTTACAAACAGATGCCGGCAGAGCTGCAGGAAACTGAGGCTAGGAACAGGGCAAGGAAGAAGAGGCCAGAAGAAATTCTTGAAATCATCATAAAGAAATTTAAACTCCTCCTTCAGGAGAAAATGGCTCTAGATGCGAAAGTGAGTGAAATAGCAATAGCCTCTGCAGTCACCAAACTGGTGCTTTCTGCCATTCTTGCCTTTCCTCTGCCCAGCAGGGGAGGGGTGGCGTGATGCCTCTTAAATGCCACCCTGCTGAGGCCTCCATCACAGCTGCTCTGAAGGACACTTCCTGGTCTGCTGAATCTCAGCTGTTGACTTGGACAGTGGGATTAGTCCTTTTTACATCTTGCTCAGAAGTCATCCAAAAAAAGTCCTGGTGACTTCTTCCAGGTCCCCTTGTTTCTTGGGTTTTTGCAGGTGTACATGATCACTCAGATAGATTTGGAATACAAGCCACAGGCTATCTGTATCCCTTGTGAATCTCCTCCTTTCCTGTTCTTTCCCTTTCCTCACAGTGGATGACTCCTGGCTGACAGGGAGAAGCTGTAGTCTCTGACTGCTTTGTTCTGTTTGACTTGAGGTGCATGTGTTGACATCCTACCTGGAAGCCTTTGAAGAGTTCCAGCAAATGACAGGAGACCAAGAGACCCAAGACTGGAGTGAGGCCCAGGAACCAAACCAACCAGAGATGCTGCAGGATAAGCACATCCCCAGGATGGTGCAGGAAAAGACAAATCAAGACCGGGAGGTAAAAACATTAGAACGAGGAGCTGCAATGTGCCTGCAGCCTGAGAGGGGGAAAGGAGTCCTTGGGAGGATGTAGAGCGGTCATTGTTTCAGTCATCCTTCCGAACATGAAACTGGCCATGAACTCGAGGTAAACCAGCCTTTGGTTTTGACCATTTGGTTTCACAAGCGGACAGCCAAACCAATCCAGTTGAAGAGCTCTGCATGTGGCTGACAGCAGCTTTCCTAAGGGCTTGCATTTGAAATGGGATCTCAGGGAAATCTCTGCCAGCCACTTTCCTGACACAAACTCATTTCTTGTCTCAGATCTGCAGTGGCCTTCTCACTGAAGCAGCTGCTTCAGCAGCAGCAGCAGCAGCACCATCCCAAGGAGCCTTTGCTCTCCAGCTGGAGAAGTGGAGCTGGGGCACTTGGTTCACCTCCTGCGCTGACCCAGCTGCCGCTCAGCAACAGCGGATCGAGGATGACTCCCTGCAGCAATGGAGTACGTCTGCTGTCTTTCCTGTCTGAGCGACAGTGTATTGTGTGCACGTGTCAGCATAGCTGTACCAAAGGGTCCTCCTCAGTTTGGTGTCACAAGGACATTTAGGACTGCCCACGGGAAGTGCTGACAGTGCTCTGAGGCAGCGAGAGAGTGCCTGGCTGTTCCTGCTGCCTCTGAGGGCAGCTTAGACTGGGCTTCCCTCTGGACTGAAGGCAGAAGCAGGGATTGTTCCTGCATCAGCAGAAGGCTGTGACTGCTTGAGTGACTAGCCATGGGCAGAAGCCCACCTCACATCAGTCTCTCAGAAAACACATCAAGTCCTTTGTGATTCTGCAGCACAAGGCATTTAATCTGCTTCTTGTCCATAACAGCTGCCAGTGCTGTGCTCTCAGATAAGACCTGGTGGGGCTGAGAGCAGAGCCCAGTGGATTCAGGGTCTACCATCACCTGTTGGGACAAAAAGGCCATTGATCTGCACCTCGCTGTGTCTGATCTCAAAGCCCATCCTGTTGTGTCCTGAATGGGGGCAACAGCTTGTACAGGGCTCAGGCTGCCTGTGGCTTCTTCCCACTGCTTGTCAGTGCTCCTGCTTGGGCTTTGCCAGCCTTCTTGTGGTAGCTGCCCTGTCCCTGAGGGCTGGTGGGACTGCAGAGGCTGGAACCTTCCTCAGCTGGGAGAGTCCTGCTGCTGCCCAGCACTGCAGCACGGAGCTGCCTGGGGCAGCAGCCCCTCGTCTGGGCCGGCTTCTGCATCGCACGGCCTGGCCTCAGGAGAGGGTCAGCATCTCCTCTGGCAGCTGTCTGTGTCACGCTGGCGCCTCAGGAGCACTGCTGTCCTCTCTGCCCGTGCCCGCCGTGCCGAGTTGGGAAGATGGGGATGTGTGCAGTGCCGAGAGGGGGAGTGCAATGGGAGCGACTGATCCGCGCTGTCAGGGTGAAGAGAAGCAGTGTGGTTCTTCACAGGGGCACAGGCCAGGGTGATTTTGAGCTCAGCCTGCTCATAAAGGGTGAGGGTGCTGATGTTGCAAGTCCCATCGGGATTGGTTATAGCATGAGCTGCTCTGGTTTACAAACACAGAGGCATTCTTCTGGTAAACTGCTGCAAGGTGGAAAAGATGAGAACACTTGCAATATTCCTCCTTTTCTGAAATTGGCATCTGTTCAGAGGAATTGATTCTAGATGTCAAGGTGCATTTAATCTTAGCAAGTAGGAAATCTTTTGTTGAACCTCACAGTGCTTTTTCTCAAGCAAACAAAGGCACTATTAGTTCAAAGTCTCCTTAATGTTTGTAGATGACAAACTTTCTTGCCTTGGTATTTGTTTTCTTCTGGTCTCTGTCTCCTCTGAATCTGTCTCCCTGTGCTTCCCTGTGTGTCCACTGTCAAGAGGTCTCTCTCTTCAAAGGATGCTAGAAAATCAGTGTCTGTGCCAGCCACTTGTGCTGCAGAACATCTGCTTTCTTGTTGTTGTTCCTGTTCCTGTTCTTGTTAGCCATCTGTCCACAAAGGGAGGGCTCAGAGCCCCAGGCAGTGGGACTACATTTTGTATCCCCTAGAAAGCAGGATCTCTGCTTTCAAGTGAGCATTTTGCATTTTGTTTCCCCCAGGGAGAATGGTGAAGATGGAAAATCCCATGATGAAATACACTAATCTGGAATATATTGGCAGTGGGTGAGTCCAAGCAATGTTGATTTTACAAAACTATGCACCAGGTTTTTTGCTGGTGGAATAGCTATCATGTGTGAATTCAGACAAGCTACCAACGTGTTCAGACACTGGGCATAGATTGTCAGTGCTGATCAGAATTTGTAAATGTGGTCAGAAGGCATTGTCAAAGACATCTCCATGTTTCCAGCATCCTGCAGGTCTTAGGCATTTACAGCTGAGATCTCCTGTGTGGGTTGGCTTTCACTGCAAGATCTAAATGACTTCTCCTTTCTTTGCTGCTATTTTGTTTCTAGGACTTTTGGAGATGTTTGTAAAGCACTCGACACTGCCACAGGAGGAGAGGTAAATGTCAACAGCTGCCGCAGACTCTGCTGCACTCGAGGGCTTTGCCCTCTGCTGTAAGCTGGGGCTGGAGCTTTGGGTAGAGCTGTGCTGAAAAGGCACAAGAAGCACAGACTGGTGCCAGCCTGCAAAATACATTTGGGGCTTTGTCCTTCTCAGCTGCCAGAAGGAAGGCACGGAGGGCAGCGGTTCCTTTCAGAGAAGGACGCGCTCACTCGCCCTCCATGGCTAAAACAAAGGTGGTGCCTTAGAGCACCTCACTGCCCTTTGGGACTACAGCTTCAGAGTCCTGAATTCTCATTTCTGGCTGCCAGCAAATAGATCTGAAAGTTCCTGGTAGTTCCTTAGCCACCTGCAGTGCTGCACTTGGGAGCTGCACGTAGGGAGAGATCTGCAAGGCGTCCCTAAAAACCTAAGCTCTGCCCATAGCCCAGGATGTATCCACAGAGTATCAAGGCCTGGATTACTTCTTCTGAATCCCATCCAAAGTAGCAGAGAGTGTGGTCAGAGCTTTGTGGGTGATGGTTGAGACATAATTGTTACCAACTGGTCAAGGCAAAACATCAGTGGCCCCACATGTCCTGTAACTGGCCCCCAAGGCAGCAGAGACGTGGGCTGTTGGAATGTCTGTTCCCACTAACATGTCTAATCACAAGGCAGTTTGGTTCAGTTTGGCTGAGTCATCCAAAATCACTTACTCCACGTAGAAGTTGTTCTCATGAAACCAATTTTTACTGTTACTGATTTTCAACATCATTTTAGGTGGCCATAAAGAAAATAAATCTTCAAGAACTGATCAGAAGGGAAGTAACCTTTAAGGAACTCATGGTCATGAAAATTAATAAGCACCTAAACGTTTTGAATTATTTAAAGAGGTGAGTGGTTGTTGTTTTATCCCTGCAACATTTGTTTACAGACTACATTTGTTTACAGTTATAAACCCACTTTGGTCACTGGCAGAAAATAGAGCTGTTAATTATTGGTTAATTATTATTGCTCTACTTATCTCCAGTGGATAGAAAGAGAGTGCTTTTTGTCTGCATTAATCTACCCTGGCAAACACAGTTTGAAAATTTTTCAAAACGTGGGTCAGCCCTACTTTACCAATTCAATACCCTGTACATTCACTGCCTCCACATTCTTTTGAGGCTTAATTTTTTCAAATTTTTTTCAGCACCTTTTAAGTTCTGATAAACCATCTATAGAGGATTTCCCTTGGATTGTTGTCCCTTTTCCATTGCAGTGCATGCCAGGAAGACTAGGTGTTTATTTCCAGAAATAGCATGTGTGACAGGTTTTTTATCTGGGCTTTTACTAAACTGCACTTTTTGCTTGCTGGCCATCTAAGCCATCTCCTTTTTCACAGCTGTGCCTTTCTTCTTGAGACTGAACAGATTGCAAACAATGCAGAGCTGAGAGGGAATGTCCATTCCTTTTATTCTGTCCTCATCACAAAGGCACCTGGAAACAACCCTTGTTGTTTCCAAAGAGCAACGTAGCCATGCATGTTTATATCCATGCCCTTGTTTCCTTCTTTCATCTACCTTCTGGGTGATGAACTCTGGCTGGTTATGGAGTACATGGATGGAGGTGCCCTGAGCGATGTCATCAATGAGACTCACATGTCTGAAAGAGAGATTGCAGCCGTCAGTCGGGAGGTCAGCAATTCCATCTGTGCTTCCGAGGGTTTGGGCAGGATTGTCTGGGAAACAGGGGCTTGGAACTGGGGTGATTTCATGCATAATGCTTTGTGAGCCACTCAGGAGCAGGAGGTGGAGCTTCCTTGCTCCGGAGTGACCCATTATAGGTAATACTGCACAGGTGTGGGGCTTTGCTTTGTGAGCCACTCAGGAGCAGGAGGTGGAGCTTCCTTGCTCCGGAGTGACCCATTATAAGAGACCTCTGGGGAGCGCGGCGACCCGGAGTGCGGCGAACAGGGGCAGGCAAACAGGGTCACAGCAGTTCGCGCAGGCAGGTCAAGCAGATAGGGCTGCAGGTTCCAGCTAGCTTGGTGAAGTATTGTTTTATTGGTTGATTGATCTTGGGCTTTCTCCTAAGCGATGGTTTTAACCCGGTCAAAATCTGTGGTTGGTACAAGTGTACATGACCAAGTAGAGCCCTCCAAAAAGGATGCGTCTATACAGACTCATTCCTGCCCGGAGTGTTTGAGCTTATCAGTGGCTTCAGGGGATGTTATGGAGAAGGCCTGCCTGAGGTGTGAACAAGTGAATGACCTCCTTTTGCTAGTGGCTGAGCTTAGGGAAGAAGTCGAAAGGTTAAGGAGTATCAGGGATAGTGAAAAGGAAATAGACTGGTGGAGTTCAGCCCTTACATCTTTAAAGGAGGCCCACCAGGAGTCAGAGGGCTCATATGTCTTTCACTCTCAGGCAATAGAGGGGCAGCTGGTAGATGAAGGGGAGTGGAAATGGGTCCCTGCTTGGGGTGGTAATAACAAAAATCCCTCCTGCCCCCCATCCCCTAGCCAGGTGCCACTCCAGAATAGGTATGAGGCACTGGATCTAGACAGCCAGAGAGATGATTTAGAGGAAAATCATCCACCCAGTGAGCCTCCCAATTATGACTTGCCTAAAAAAGGGATTACCACCTCTAATGTCAAGAAAAAAAGAAGGGTAATCGTGGTGGGTGATTCCCTTCTGAGGGGGACAGAGGGCCCCATATGTCGACCTGACCCATCCCACAGGGAGGTCTGCTGCCTCCCTGGGGCCCAGGTACGAAACATCACTGAGAAACTTCCTAGGCTGATTCAGTCCTCTGATTATTACCCACTGCTGATACTCCAAGCTGGCAGTGATGAGATTGAAAAGAGGAGTGTCAAGGTGATTAAAAGGGAGTTTAGGGCACTGGGTCAAGTGGTTGATAGGACAGGTGCACAGGTAGTGTTCTGCTCAGTCCCTTTGGTGGCAGAGAAAAACAATGAAAGGAATAGGAAAACTTACATCATTAATAAATGGCTCAAGGGTTGGTGTTATCGGCAAAATTTTGGATTCTTTGACCATGGAGCAACCTTTATGGCACCCGCTCTATTGGAATTAGATGGGGTACATCTCTCTGTTAAGGGTAGGAGGTTTTTAGCTCATGAACTGGCAGACCTTATTGAGAGGGCTTTAAACTAGGTCTGAAGGGGGAAGGGGATGCAGCTGGGCTGTTTGGAAGCAGGCCCAAGGGTGGTAAGACTGTGTTAGGGGAGAAATCAGCAGCCCAGCTGAGATGCATGTATACCAATGCACGCAGCATGGGTAACAAACAAGAAGAGCTGGAGGCCATGGTGCATCAGAAGGACTATGATGTAGTTGCCATCACAGAAACGTGGTGGGATGACTCACATAGTTGGAGCACTGCACTGGATGGCTACAAGCTCTTCAGAAAAGACAGAAAAGGGAGAAGAGGTGGAGGGGTGGCCCTTTATATTAAGGAGGTTTTGGATGTCACAGGTATTGAGACTAATGATGATGAAGTTGAGTCCCTATGGGTAAAAATTAAGGGGAAGGCCAACAAGGCCGACATCCTACTGGGAGTCTGCTATCGTCCACCCAACCAGGATGAAGAGATGGACAACTTATTCTATAAACAACTGAACAAAGTCTCAGGATCATCTGCCCTTGTTCTTGTAGGTGACTTCAACCTACCAGACATCTGCTGGGAACTCAATACAGCAAAAAAACAGCAATCTAGAAGGTTTTTAGAATGTGTAGAGGATAACTTTTTGTCACAACTGGTGGGCAAACCCACCAGGGGAGGGGCTATGTTAGACCTATTGTTTACAAATAGAGATGGACTGGTAGGTGATGTGGAGGTTGTAGGCCGCTTGGGACATAGTGATCATGAAACTATAGAATTCTCAATAATTGGTGAAATAAGGAGGAATATCAATAAGATCTCTACACTGGACTTCCGGAGGGCAGATTTTGGCCTATTTAAAAGACTTATCCAGAGAATTCCTTGGGAAACAGCCTTTAAAAACAAAGGAGTCCAAGAGAGATGGGTGTGCTTCAAAGCAGAGATCTTGAGGGCACAAGAACAGACTGTCCCTGTGTGCCGAAAGATGAGTAGACGAGGCAAACGTCCAGTCTGGATGAGTAATGAGGTTTTGAAGGAACTTAGAAATAAGAAAAAGATGTATCATCTTTTTAAGGAGGGAGTGATTTCTGAGGAATTATTTAAGGGTGCTGCCAGGGCATGTAGAAAAAAAATTAGGGAGGCCAAAGCTCAGTTTGAACTCAACTTGGCAACTTCTGTTAAAAATAATAAAAAAAGTTTTTACAAATATATTAATGGTAAAAGGAAAGGTATAACCAACCTCGGTTCCTTATTGGATGGAGCAGGCAAACTAGTTACTAAAGACGCGGAAAAGGCGGAAGTGTTTAATGTTTTCTTCACCTCAGTTTTTAGTGGTAAGACAGCTTATCCTCATGAAAACTGTCCTCTAGGGTTGGTAGGTGGTGCCAGGGATCAGAATGGTCCTCTTATTATCCAAGAGGAGGCAGTCAGAGAACTGCTGGGACACTTGGATATTTATAAATCAATGGGACCAGATGGGATCCACCCGAGGGTGATGAGGGAGCTGGCAGATGAGGTTGCCAAGCCGCTCTCCATCATTTACCAGGAGTCGTGGCTCACTGGTGAGGTTCCAGATGATTGGAAACTGGCCAATGTGACACCTGTTTACAAAAAAGGTGGGAAGGAGGATCCTCGTAATTACAGGCCAGTTAGCCTGACCTCAGTACCAGGTAAGATAATGGAACGGTTCATACTAAGTGCTATCACACAGCACTTACAAGATGGCCAGGGTATCAGACCGAGTCAGCATGGGTTTATGAAGGGTAGGTCATGTCTGACCAACCTGGTCTCCTTCTATGACCAGGTAACTCGTCTGATGGATGCAGGAAAGGCTGTGGATGTTGTCTATTTAGACTTCAGCAAGGCCTTTGATACTGTCTCCCACAGTACACTCCTGGAAAAGCTGGCAGCCCGTGGCTTGGATAGGAGCACTCTTTGCTGGGTTAGGAACTGGCTGGATGGCCGGGCCCAGAGAGTGGTTGTGAATGGTGCTGCATCCAGCTGGCGGCCAGTCACCAGTGCTGTCCCTCAGGGGTCTGTACTAGGACCAGTTCTATTTAATATTTTTATAGATGACATGGATGAGGGCATCGAGTCCTTCATTAGTAAATTTGCAGACGACACTAAGCTAGGAGCTTGTGTTGATCTATTGGAAGGAAGGAGGGCTCTGCAGAGAGACTTAGATCGGTTGGATGGATGGGTAGAGTCCAACAGTATGAAGTTTAATAAGTCTAAGTGCCGAGTTCTGCATTTTGGCCACAAAAATCCCCTACAGCGTTACAGGCTGGGGACGGTGTGGCTGGATAGTGTTCAGGCAGAAAGGGACCTGGGGGTGCTGGTTGACAGCCGATTGGATATGAGCCAGCAATGTGCCTTGGTGGCCAAGAAGGCCAACGGCATCCTGGCCCGCATTAGGAATTGTGTGACCAGCAGGAGCAGGGAGGTCATTCTCCCCCTGTACTCGGCACTGGTGAGGCCACATCTTGAGTACTGTGTCCAGTTCTGGGCCCCTCAATTTAGGAAGGATATTGAGATACTTGAGCGTGTCCAGAGGAGAGCAACGAGGCTGGTGAGAGGCTTGGAAAACAAGCCCTACGAGGAACGTTTGAGGGAGCTGGGGTTGTTTAGCCTGGAAAGGAGGAGGCTTAGAGGTGACCTTATTGCTCTCTACAACTTCCTGAAGGGAGGTTGTAGACAGGCGGGGGTCGGTCTCTTCCACCGGGCAGCAACTGACAGAACAAGGGGACACAGTCTCAAGCTACGTCAGGGAAGGTATAGGTTGGATATTAGGAAAAAATTTTTCACTGAAAGAATAATAAAGCACTGGAATTGTCTTCCCAGCGAGGTGGTGGAATCACCATCTCTGGATGTGTTTAAAAAAAGATTGGACATGGCACTTGGTGCTATAGTCTAGTTGAGATGTCAGGGCATAGGTTGGACTTGATGATCTTAGAGGTCTCTTACAACCTCATGATTCTGTGATTCTATGATTCTGTGATTCTGTTTGTGTGTTGGTGCTATGCTAGGGGCAAGCAAAAGCATCTCAAGTGAAATGCCTGCCAGTGCCCCTGCACTCACTGTACTGTGTTCCTGTAATCTTATCTCCTGCTGTTGTATGCTGGCTCTGTCTCATATTTGTATTTGCTGTTCCCCACCTTGCCTCTCTAAACCTTTACCTCGAGCCTGTCTGCACTGCATTTCTTGTCTGTAAAAGCAAAGGTGCTGGGGGCAGGATTTGAAACGAATGGCTAAGAAAAACAGACTAATTTCTCACAGTCCTCAACTGAAAAGTATAGTAGTCACACAAATTAGTGTTTGCTGCAGGAAGGTGACTGATGTGATACTTCCAAGTCTGTGCTGAGGCCAGCAATAAAACCTTTGTCATGCAGCCTCCCACCCAAAAGTGATCCACTTCACACCCCAGGGGTTTTTTATTTCTTGGCAAACCCTTGTCTGGAGAGAGCACATCCCCTGCAGCAGCAGTCATCCTGGTTGGTTTGCAGGGGACAGTCTACAACAGCAGGTGCTGTTGCTCTTTCAAAGGCTGACATGCCTTTCTTTAGAAAGGTCCTGCTCTGCAAGTGTTACAGCAGCAAGCTCTTCCTCTCAGTGGCACTGTGTTCTGCCATTACTCCCCATTCCCCTGGGGAAAGGGAATATTTTAGAGCTGTTTCCTTTCTTTTGTGATGAAATCACATCACTTAGTTTTGCTCTCCTGTTTCTGTTTTCTCTCTCAGTGCCTGCGAGGACTGGATTTTCTTCACTCCAACCACATGATCCACCGAGGTCTGAAGAGCTGCAACATCCTTCTCAGAACCGATGGCTCTGTCAAACTGGGTCAGTGTATTATTGGTCAGGTGCAGCATTCCAGGAATGTGGGTGTGAGGCTGCTTGGAGTGACTGCCAGCTCCCCAGAAATGGTTCTGGTGACAGTGCAGGGACCCCTCTGTGAGCTGGTGACATGGTTGCAAAGTGCACAGAGGTATGACAAGGAACCACAAGCAGTCAACAGTGGCATTGGCTTGTGTGTCCTTTCAAGAGGGAGGGAGCTACAAGTCTAAAGCTTCAGATAAAAAGGCCACTGATGGAGGTAGTGTAAAAAAATGATGAGGTTTTTTTGAAATGGACAATTCCTTATTTCCTTGTGTTATAAATGAAAAATGAAAAATGGCCAATTTTGATAAAAAAATTAAAAATAAAATTTATTTCGCGACCGTAATACATTCCTGACAGCCACCAATCAATCGGACAGCGTACCACCTCCGGGAGGTGAGCCGGGTGGACGTGAGATTGGTCTCGCTAGCACCAAATTCTCCTTGTCCACACTGGCTGCTTCGAGATAGCAGTTCTTATACGATTTATTTTGCCCGCGGCAGAGTCTCTTTGTCTCCTTCTAAGTTCTGCATATTCAAGCTGGTTTCATTCTTCGGTTCAGGCTGCACAAAACCTTCATCTGGGAATAGAATAATACGTTTCCTTGATTCCTGGAATCTGGCATTCAGATGGAAGGTGTTGATGGCTTTGGTCATCTCAGATAGGTACCTCGTCCAGGCCATCCACGCTTGGGCGTCACTGGGTGCATGCTTCTGTGAATGCCCATCTCCTGTGCAGCCCAGGTTGTATTTCGCATGTAAATGTGGTGACGCCACTCTGCCCATCTACCGTGGTTTCGCCATCCTGGGGAAGATGTGTACCGGCCGTTTATTTTACACATATATATTTCATACATTTTTTATTTCCACAAATTACTAACCATATTTCTAACACTTGGCTAAAGCCCTGAGGAAATAGAGCAGGGACAGATTTCCAGCAGATGACACAGTGCATTCTTAGACTGAGAGTGGGGAATTTTTTTGCTTAGTTTCCTAAATGGAGCTGGCTTTGATGGTTTTTTGTTTTCTCCACAGCTGACTTTGGCCTCTTTGCTCAGCTCACTCCTGAGCAGAGTAGACAGAGCTCCGTGGCCAGCACTTCTGTGTGGATGGCGCCTGAAGTGGTGACAGGTCAACCATATGGCCCCAAAGTGGACATATGGTCTTTTGGAATCGTGGGCATTGAAATGGTGGAAGGAGAAGCTCCTTACTGGAAAGAAACTTCTGGCATGGTAAGGAGCAAATACTGACTGATCCCTCTGTCTTTCTCACCTGTCCCGTGTTCTGTGTGCCACTGGACAAAATCCCGTTGCCATCTGCTGGCACCACTTCCACCAAGATCCCCTTGTAAAAATGTCCCTGCAGCACATCAGCATCTGCTGTAGCTTTGGTTGCATCAGAAGGGAAGTGGCAGTTCAGAAACCTAAGCAGTTCAGACACCTAACCAGTTCAGAAACCTGCCATTTAGGCCTCCAGGCATGCCTGATATTTCTCATTTGCTTTTTGAACAGAGTTGGAACTCTGTCTCTGAAGGAAAAAAATTTTTCAGTGGAATGGTTGGATGTATGATAAATATCCTTCAAAATGGAGGTTCAATCATCCTAGTATCAATTGTATGGAAAAAGATAAAA
>NW_026989927.1:0-97500 GCF_036417665.1 Passer domesticus | reverse complement strand
ATCTCTGGGTCTCTGCCCGGGCAGAAACTGCCACTGAAGAACAGGGGTTAAACAGTGGGATGTGGGAGAGCGGTTACAGATGTGAAAGCAGCAGGTGGAGACTCGTGTTTCCTTTTCCCCAGCCTCAACTCATGATAGCCAGACGAGGGATACAAAAGCTGCTGCAGCCCAACCTGTTTTCACCTTGGCTGTGTGACTTCCTGAGCTGCTGCCTGCAGGCAGACGAGGAGCGGCTCTGGTCTGCCAAGGAGCTCCTGCAGGTAAAATGCAAAGGGGCCGCAGGTGAAACAGGGTGCGAGGGATGGGCTCCTCCTCCACGGAAGTCCAAGGCATCAGATGAGCCCCCTTCCTCCTCACCTCCACTCTTGGTGCTCTTGAAATGGAAAAGGGTGAGGAGTCCTAGACTGGGCTGGGCTGGCAGGGCCCTGTAAAGGTCATCTGGTGCAAGTGTCCTGCAATGCGCAGGGACATCTTTAAAGAGATCAGGTTGCTCAGAGCCCCTTCCCACCTACCATGGAATGTTTGCCCCATCCCTGCCCAGGGATGGGGCACCTGCCATCTCTAAGGGCAACCTGTGTCAGGGTTGCATCATGTTCCAAGTAAACAAGATCTTCCTTAGACCTAATCTGACTCAATCCCCATTATATATTATAAATATTATCTCATGTCCTATTGCAACTGTTAAAAAAGGTGCCCCCTACTTCCTGAGAATCCCCTTTGAAATACTGGAACATAGCAATGAAGTCTCCCTGGGGCCTGTTCTCCTCTAGGCTGAATAACTCCTGGTGTCTCAGCTTGTCCTCAGAAGAGACGTGCTCTGTCCTCTGACTGCTTCTGTTGCCCTGTTTTGCAATTTGGTGGTGTGCTCCATTTTATCCAATGGCAAAAGAATTGAAGTAGAGCAATGCAGGGTACAGAGACATGCAAAGGTGGTGCAGGAACCCTAGGAAGCCAGGCTGGCTGAGTGGTCAGAGATTTGGCTGTGGGCAGGAGGGGCTGTGGGGGGGCTCACTGTCAGCCTCTGAGGGGCCCTGGTTTGTGCCCCCACCCCACCCTTTGAGGCTTCTGGGACGCAAACAGGGAGAGCTGAGAGGGACTTGTCCCAGCCCCATCTGCTGCCTGGCACGCTCAAGCAGACAGGAACTGCCCCAGGGTTACTGCCAGGTCGTGTGGCAGAGAGGGAGGTGCAGCAGCCAGTGCCACTGGGCTGTCCCTGCTGGGAAGGAAGGTGCCATCCAGCACAGGAGGGGCAGGGCAGGGCATGGAAAGGTAGACACTGCTCTGTCTCCCTGTGGGAATCAGCACAGTGCCTGTTGTTCAAAGAGAGGGACCAATGTGAGGCTTTGGAGTTTCCTGAAAAGAAGAAACTCCAAGGACTGAAAGCACCATTTCTAGAGCACTGGCAGGGCAAAAATCCCAGCAAGATGAAGACACCTGGTTAAATGGATGAGTGGGAGTCTGGGCCAGGTTTGCCTGTGATGGCAAGGTCCTGCACATAAAGATGGAGGTGCAGATGGTCCATCTTTCTGGATCTTTCTAGGAGCCAGAGGAATCCTGTGAAGCACTGAGCTCAGAAAGTCATGGTTCATTGATTTTTGTTGATTTTCTTTTTTCCTTTGGGCAGCATCCATTTGTAAGATTTGCTGAGCCTGTGTCCAGCCTGGTGCCACTGATTGTTTCAGTGAATAAGAGGAAGGACCAAAGAAACTGAAAATCACATCAGGACCATTTACTTCTCAACCGGCACAGGGCAGGATTGTAGGTTCGGACAAGGGTTAGGGTTAGGGTTAGAGTTGGGGTTAGGGTTAGGGTTGGGGTTAGGGTTAGGGTCAGGGTCAGGGTTAGGGTTAGGACTAGAGTTAGGACGAGGGTTAGGACTAGGATTAAGGTTCAGGTTAGGGTTTAGGACTAGGCTTAGGTTTCGGTTATGATTGTCTAATAGGCCTGCTGAGTAGGATTAGAAATTAATAAAGTTTCTGAAACCAAAACTCTCCCTGAAATTTCCTTCCTTCTCACTCTCTGAATAAGCTCTTGATTTCCTTGTAAATTTTCTTTTGTTTCTTAAAGGTGGAAGTCACCCATACAGTGTCTTTGGTATGGTGTCAAATTGGGAAATGCTCATCCTCATTTATGCTCTCCAGACCATGCTGCTTTTGGAATGTAACCCACTGGCTGGAAGGAGGCCCTTGGAGCTGCAGGAGGCAGCAGCCGGGCCCTGGGTGCCTCTTCCTGGCAGCGGGCGAATCCTCCGCTCTCAGAGCCCAGCTGGCAGCTGGCTGCTCCCGAGGGGAAGCGTAGCCGTGCTGGGCACAGCCCAGACTGGAGGCATTGGCCGTCTGGAGTCTGCCCAGGAGCAGAGAAAGGCCAGGGGCAGCCCAGGGCCGGTGGCCTGGCTGAGGATTCCTACTCTTCTGCCGGCTGCCCTGTGACTCCTGGCAAAGGGCAGCAGTGTGTGCAGCACTCTGGGCAGCGGCGCAGGGAGCCGGGCTGCTGGGCAGGCTGGAGCACAGGGCAGCGTCCTTCAGGCACGGCACTTCTGCCAGGGCAAGCCAGGCCAGCCTGAGGCACTGACAGCTTGGCAGCTCCCATCTGCAGGAGCCAGTGCCTCCCACAGCTCTGCCAGGAAGCGCCTGCAGGCCTGCAGTTCTGCCCTGAGCCACAGCAAAGGTGTGAAATGCAGAGTGTTCTGCAGAAATATTCAGGGCCACCAGGCCAGCCTGCTTTGTGCTCTCTGGAGCACAGCAAGCACTGTGCAATGCAGCTCTGAGCTGCTTGGAGAGAGGTGTTAGAAATAAACAAACTCTTAGTTACCATTAAGTGGAGACAAAGTCATTAAAGCAAACGAGAACCTTCTTCTTAGTAAGGATTCAACTGAGCCCGCTGTGTATCTCTGTCTCCTGAGAGCTGAACATGCACACACACCAACACAATGCTGTTTTTGATTGCTTTTCACAGCCTTGGGTGATCTCTGTCCCCTTCCCCTTTGGCTGGGTGCTAGGCAACTTCTATTCTCTCCTGACAGCCTACTTTTCTGTCCCCTCTCCTCTTCTCCTACGTCTCTTTTATTCTGGTGTTCAACCCTGGCCCTTTTCCAGCTCACAGCAAGACCCAAGAAATTAACTGGAACAAATGCAAACCAGAACTAACACCACCTAGCACCAACAGCTTTCATTCTTTTTTCTAATAACCTTTTGGCTGCAGCAAAACATTACCTCCTATCTCCCTGAGGGAATCACGAGCCTAATTTCAACATGTTTTTGGGATGATGATGCATCTTCAGTGAATAGGTTTTCTTTTGGGAAGGGTATAAGGACATGAGTTCAAGGCTGCAGGACAAACCAGTTTTTGTTAGTTAGAAATTTTAATCATGACGTTCCCATGCATAGTTTTTTACCCTTTCTGTAATATCAAATGACCTCAGTTCTGTGATGATTACATCTGCAAAGGCCAAGAGTGTTGAAACACACAGACCCTGGGGGAGGCATCAGGGTATTTATTGTAGCAGCTTCTCCCTGTAAATAACCCCCTGCCAGGCTCAACTTGAGAGAAATTCTCAAATAATAGCCAACCATCAGCTTCTTTTTGGGTGGGACGAGGAACACCCATTAGCCCACTCCAGCACTGGAAATATTTCAATGCAATGAAGAAGCAGTGCCTACAGGAGAGAGACTCTTTGGCTCTGGGCTCTCTCTGGCACTTTCTGCTGCAAGGACATTCCCCTCTGGAGCATTCCCACCCACAGCAGCCCACAGGGGCTGGGGGGCAGAGGCACAGGCTGGGGGTGCTCCCCTCTGGCCAGCCCTGCGGGAAGTAGGCATGGGAAAGGCCCAAACCCAGCCAAGTGCTGGTTCTGGAGGTGCTGGGAGCAGCCAGGGAGGCAGCACCAAACGGACACATCTGAAGGTCTCTTCTGCCCCGGATGAATCCGGGACTCAGCAATTGCTCCGGGCCAGGTGCAGCACCTGGCGCTTGGCCTTGTGGGACCTCATGAAGCTGTCAGATGAGGTTGTCTGCCACTTCTCAAGCTTGTCCAGGTTCCTGTGCATGGCCATATCCTGCCATGGTGCCCCTGCCCGTCTCAGCTCCCCCATCCCCTGCAAACGTGCTGAGGGGGAGATTGATCCACTGCCTGTGCCATTGGGGAAGCCACAAAAGAGCCCCAGGGCCAAGGCAGAGCCCTGAGGGACACCCCCCATCCCCAGCCTGCAGCTGCACATGGAGCCACTGCCCACAAGTCCCTGGCTGTCTCCATCTGGCCAATGGCTGATGCCCAGAGTAGCCCACTCTCCAAAGCCAGGGCTCTGCAGGGGGCACGTCAGGCTGTCAAGTGGGACCATGGCACAGTGGGCACACTGTGGGACTGCGGGAGGGGCCTGGGCACACCAAGGACTACAAGTGCCCAAGTCTGGGGGCTCCTCCATGCAGTTTCCAGTGGGCTCCGCTGCGGATGGGGCGCTGGGTGTGGCCCTTTGTGACACAGGGCCCTTGATGATGCTGGACATGATGGTGCCCACAGACCTTTGTGACATCAGAGGGCCCTTGATGATGCGGGACATGACGGTGCCCACAGACCATTGTGACATCAGAGGGCCCTTGATGATGCTGGACATGACGGTGCCCACAGACCATTGTGACATCAGAGAGCCCTTGATGATGCGGGACATGACGGTGCCCACAGACCATTGTGACATCAGAGGGCCCTTGATGATGCTGGACATGACGGTGCCCACAGACCATTGTGACATCAGAGAGCCCTTGATGATGCGGGACATGACGGTGCCCACAGACCATTGTGACATCAGAGAGCCCTTGATGATGCAGGACATGACGGTGCCCACAGACCATTGTGACATCAGAGAGCCCTTGATGATGCAGGACATGACGGTGCCCACAGACCATTGTGACATCAGAGGGCCCTTGATGATGTGGGACATGACGGTGCCCACAGACCATTGTGACATCAGAGGGCCCTTGATGATGCAGGACATGACGGTGCCCACAGACCATTGTGACATCAGAGAGCCCCACCATAGCTGGGGGTATATAAGGGGTGCAGAGGCCTGGGGTGCCCAGTCCCGTGAGAGACACTCTTGCAGAAGGAAGCGGCTCCCGGGATCTGTCCGTGCTACAGGACTGCAGAGATGGAAGAGAACAAGACAAACCTCAACTGCTTCCCATCACCCAGCCCCCTGCCCAGCTGGGGGCAAGACCAGGCCCTCAGCGGGCACCTGGTGGGGGCAGTGGGTGCCTCAGCCTGGCCACAGTCAGGCACTGAGGAGGAGGAGAAGCCCTTTGTCATCATGGAAGACGAGAACAAACCTGACACAGATGACAAGTGGGGAGACACTGGGGCTCGAGAGTATCGCCTTTGGGAAGGGGCGACAGGCTGTGAATTGTACCAGTTGGTACAAGTAATGGCAGTGAAGGCAGCGTCGCCACACAGAGCTGGGAGTCCCCAAGAGTTGCACCAGTGGGAGGGGGCTGTGAGGGCGGCCTGGGGAGATAGGGCACAGCAAGAGCTGTACCAGCTGGCTCAGAGAGAGAGTGAGGACTGGACCTCAGCTGGGCATGATGAAGACTGGGAATACTACCCCCAGACTGAGCTTTCCCAAGAATATCAAGGTGAGGCAGAGCCAGAGCTGTCCCAAGGAGAGGTCAGCAGCTCTTCCGAGTGGGAAGACTGTAGTGAGCCAGAGCTCAAAGCCCTCCAAGACGTTTCCATGGAGGAAGACAACAGCAGTGGCGCAGACCTCACCCAGGACAGCCATGAAAGCACGAGCAACTTTAGCTTCAGGCCCACTCCCTTCCTGAGGGAGGACTACGAGGATGACTGGGACGAAGTCAGCGTCCTCGAGCCGTACGAAGCAGAAGGCAGTGCCCAAAGGCTGTCAGCTCCTGAGGCAGACGAGCTGCCAGTGCCCCTCCCTCTGGAGGCCTGGGTTGAGAGCCGGGCACCGGAGTCACTGTGCGCCTCGCTTCCCTCCCTGCACAGCGAAGCCTCCGAGGGCCAGCAGGGCTCCGAGGCAGGGCCGCAGAGCCCGGAGCCTGCCCCGCTCAGCCCTCTCGAGGCCTCAGCTCCCCAGCCGGGAGCGCAGGCCCCCAGGCAGCAGCCGGCTGCCCTCAGCAAGCGGCCCGGCCGCCTCAGGCGGGCGCTGCGGGCGCTGCGGGCGCTGTTCCGCTGCCGCTGCCTGGCGCCGCAGCCGCAGGAGTAGCGCCCGCGCCTGCCCAGCCCGGGGCTGCAGATGGCGGCCGGCCCGGGGCCCAGGGAGCCCTGGACATGGCCCCGCAGCCTCAGCTGCCCCGGCAGCCCTGGAGCGGCCCGGGGGCATCTCCCCAACACCCACAGTCACCACAGTGGCCAGCCCCACACAGCACGCGTGGGACACGACTGGAGCCAGGGCACTCAGCAGTGAATCCCACAGCGTCATCAAGGTGGGAAGAGACCCTGACGGTCACCCAGGGCCACTGGCACCCTGGCAGCACCACCATCGCCGCAAAACCACGTCCCCAAGGGCCACATCTGCACAACTCTTCAACGCCTCAGAGACAGTGACTCCTCCGCCTCCCTGGGCAGCTTCTTCCAATGCCCCTCTGTCAGAGAAAAATTGCTTCAGATATTGAATCGGAACCTCCCCCGGAAATCAACGGCCATTTCCTCTCACCCCGAAAGGACTCCATGCTGGTCTTTTGGGATTGTATCCCTGAAGAATGGCACAGATGAGAGGTGTTGCTCCATGGATGTGACTGCAGGACTTGGACTCATACCATTATTCCCACTTAAGAAATAATTCAAGAGTTTAAGAAATAGTAATAGTAAAAAAAAAATAAAATAGGAATAAGAAGATGAAGAAGAAGTAGTAGTAGTAGATAAGAGGAAGACACAAGAACAAGATAAAAATAATATGTTTAATAAGAATAATAAGAATGAGAATAGGAATAAGAAGATGAAGATGAAAAAATAGTAATCAATATAAGAATATCAAAACATAAGAATTATAGTAAGCATAAGAAGTGAATAAGATTAATTAGAATGAGAATAAGAAGAATATTATAAAGAAGAAGAAGAAGAAAGAAGAGTGGTAGCGTTTAAGAAGAAGGGAAAGAAGAAAGAAGGTAAAGAAGAAGAAGGAATAGTAATAAGAATATTAAATAAATATATACATCCGCACGTCTTCTAGAATCCCAGAAGGCAGGAGAGGACTTTAAAAAGTATCTACTTCCAACTGATCATCTTCTCAGCTCTCACTCTCCAAGACCTCTTTCCTATTTCTAGCTCCCTAACTCCCATTTCTTGTTGAATAAAATTCATGTCAAATAAAATCTGGTTTTGTTCTCCTATGGTCTCATTTGTGCCTTCACTGGGGCACAGGCACCTCTCCCTCATGGCATCTTAACCCTGGATGGAACGATGGGCAGGGTCCCTTCCAGCCACAAGCCTTCCAGAATTCAGGGACTCCCTTCCCTTCTTCCCTCTGCTTCCAGCTGGAGAATGTGCAGCAAAGCCACCTTTCCTTTGCTGTCTGCTCTGGGAGCCCCCTGCTGCTGGAGCTTGACTCTGCCAAAATGCACAGACCCACCTGGGGATGCTGCTGTCAGCCCCTGTGCTCTGCAGAACCTCTTCTACCCATTTCAGGCTTCAATATTAAACACTAAGCAAAAGCAAATGTGTCAGATACTGCAAAGGCCATCTCCTGCAATTTCTCCTTGGCTGACGTTTGTGCAGGTGCTTCATCCTGGTGGAGGGGAGGCTGTTGCTGAGTATTCTTCCTCCTGAGCCCGTCAAGTGACAGGAATTTCAGTTGGGTTCACAGCTGTTCACAGCTACCAAATCGGCTGTCACAGACCTGACAAAGTATTGGGGCAGGACACAGCAAGTTTCACACAAAAGACATTACAATCTCACAACATAAGAAGCCAATATGGACAAGGAGGAAGGTTTGTTTTATGCAATTTGCAAAAAAAAAAAAAAAAAAAAAAATCAAATTTAAACACTGTAATGAGCTTTAAAATAACAAGGTTGCAACAGATGCTCATTTAATGAAATAGCAGCAAACTTGCACATTTTCAAGTGTCTATTTAATCATAACACAGGTTCATCCTCACCACCATCCACTAGATTTCCACAGACATATTGCAGCTTCCTGCAAACGTCATCTGATCACTTCCTCCTCAATTCCAATTAATGTGCCATAGTAAAGCACAAGGAAGCTGTGGCTGCTGCTTTGTTTGCTGAAGTTCAAGTGTATCCAACTCTGCCCATGGTTACAGGTGTTGTTTGTCACTGAATTACAGAACCAGGGACTGGGTTAGGGGGACCTTAAAGCCCATCCCGTGCCACCCCTGTCATGGCAGGGACACCTTCCACTGTCCCAGGTTGCTCCAAGCCCCATCCAGACTGGCCTTGGACACTGCCAGGGATCCAGGGGTAGCCACAGCTTCTCTGGACAAAGCATAAGGAAAGTGGTTGTGCTTCTCCACAGATGTAAGTCAACCACAGTGGCAATAAAACCCTGGGCATAAGGATGTACTTAAAAACATCACAGATGGTCCTTGTGCTTTTATAGGTAAAAGAAATCAAATGTTATATGAAAACAGTCAGGACTTCAATGCATTCAGAAAGGCCTTTCATGAATGTTAGGCAAGAGGACAGGAATTAGAAAATACCTTCAGCCAAGTAAAACTGGCTCCATTCACTGAAACGATAGTAACCATCTGCTTTTCGTTGCCTCTGTGCTGTTACAATACTGTCCAGAATGACCATGTTCAGAGAAAGTGAACACAGAGCAGGCAGAAAAAAAAAGAATTATTGACAGCAGTTCTACAGCCCTCCTTTTACTTTGATGCTGTATTTAAATATTCTGGCTGTTTCAAGGGCTTGGTAAAATTGGCTTTTGTAGACTGAACACAAAAAACAAACAGGAGAAAAATGCAGCATTTTCCCTCCTCAGCCAGAATACAGTCAAAGCACAGTGGTTAAGCAAAAGCATAGTAAGTTAATTACCAAGTATACAACTGCTGCTACCTGGCAGAAAGCAAAGGAAAAAACATCCTATCAGTCATCAAATGCAGTTCCTAAATCTGGAAAAGCCTTACAAAAATAGACTTCCACGAAGAAGGGACCAGCTTCAGAGGAAAAAAGAATGATGCAGATAATAAAGATCATTATTTCAGAACAAAAAACTATTTCCAGTTTGAAAGGAAAAACAATTTTTGGCAAGGCAACTACTAAATATGTCATCTAGTTAAAAACAGCTTCTCTTCTTGTGGTCTGTTGGGGCAGAATGAGCAAAGAGATCTTCTACCAGATTCTTTTTTGATATCAAACACTGAAAGGGGGTGGGAAGGAGTCATTTCTAACCCCAATTTAGAACAACTTTATTCCTCTGCATGATCATCAGCACTTCTTATATCCACTGTCAACACATACAGAGGTCCAGATATTGACTAAGAACTCAGGGTAAGTTTTATGTCCTGCTTGAAACAGGCATGATAATCCTGACTCCCCAGTTTTGCAGACACACAGGGATATAAATACACAACTGTTTATGCTTTGGGAGAACTTCCATTTTGCAAAGCCCTTACTTGTGTAGTTTCTCATATATTTTAGAAAACAGCAAATGAGTCTCTAAATTACTAGAAGCAAAACAAGAGAATTTGCAGTAAGCATTGCTTGAAATTTTTATTTTTCAGTTTTGTGGCTAACTTTAAAGTTTCCCTGAGTTCTTTTGGGAGTTCTTTCTTGCACTCATGCATGGCTACTGCTGAAATTATATTACATTGGCCAATACATTTAAAGATATTTAAATTTTGAAATTAAATTTAAAAAGAGAGGAGCTGTAAACTTCAAATCAGTGAGCTGTTGGGGGAGAAGGGTGTTGTGAGCTTTCTGTGTGTTGGGTGCCAGAGGAAGCAAGTTCTGACCCACCTGTACTCACACGCTAAATGAGCACTGATTGACACAAGAGACACTGCTGCCCACACATTCCCCCACCAAACTCAGGAAGCCAAAACTGCATTTCCTTCAGTTTTCCAAATAGATTTTTTGATTCAAAATTCAAACAGCTTAATTAAAATTATTTTTGAGAAATGCATCAGCTTCACAACCTGATCCCATGAGCTGTTCCATTATAAGCTGCAAAATATCCTGATCTCAGAAGTCTTTTTCAGCCTAAATTGTTGAGATCAGAAGAAGAAATGCGGCACTCAATATGAGTGATCAGCAAATCTCGGAACTTTATTGATAGGCACACACATTTATATTGGTGTTAATGAGGCCAATACATATTGCAAAAGGCGAGCTCATTATTGGTTAGTTACTTATCAGCTAACTACGCCTACCTTAGCATTCTTGTGGCTACTATGTTGCAGCTGTTCTCATCTTTCCTTCATATTTCTAACTAACGATCCTCTCCCCCATCCTGATGTTGCACCAAGGGCACAGTGCCCTTGCCTGATTTAGACACTGTCCGCTGGCTGCTATACCTGTCTCCTTCTTCCTTAACTAACGCTATTATAGCAGTGTGACCTTTGTCAGCTAGCTAACTGTCCACAAAATCCTCCACACTTCCCCTGTTTTTCTGTTGCACAAGCATGGTCTGATTAGATGTAGCAAATATCATCCTGAACATGGATGCCAGGGAGAAGAAAGAAGAAGGACAGGGCATGCCCAAATCCTTCCATCTTGGAACCCCTGACCCCCACATACAGAATTCCAAACACCCCTGTACAAGATTCAAAACCCCCCTGTACAGTGCTCCAAAATTTTTCCCTTCACCCTGTGATTGCTACTTAAATTTTGTGACCTGTAATTCTTCATATAAGGTTGGCAATTTGCTCCATGAATTAAGATTGAATTTCCAGGGGTCTTTGCCTTCCTGCCAGGGTCTCTGAGCTCCTGCAAGGGCTTTGAGACATCCAGGGCATCCAGAGAGATGTCCTGGGCTCCAACAGCACGGGAGGCTGGCTCTGTCCAAGGGCCTATTCCACATTTCCTGCACTGCAGAACCACAAGGACTCCTGCCGCTGCCTCTCCTCTGGCTCTGAGAGGAGCTAGAGCTTGCAAATCGTTCTGTGCAGAACCAAGTGCAGAGCTTTCTGTCCAAGTGGCGGCATTCATCCTGCCCCCTTTCTCAATTGTCTGGTGCCCAATAATGTCACTTGATGTTTTCCCTCCTTTGGCCTGCTGAGCTGGTCTCTCACCTCAACACTCCTTCCCTGAAACTTGGAGAAACGGGATGTTTCTCAGGGCAGCTGATGGGGAGGGGACACACACACTGGGGCAGCCCACCAGCATTGCTGTAGTCAACACGTCTTGCGGAATTTCTAGGTCTCTCTTCCAGCTCCCTTGAAGAAGGGAGAATGTTCATCTCTACTACTCTGGCATTCCTTTAAGGAAGGAACTCCAAGAAAATTTCTTTTCCACGCTAATGGCCTTCAGCTTTGTTTGAATACTTAGGTGCCAGATATGGCAAAACCCAGCCACTTGTACTGCTTCCCTGCCTAAGGTTTAAGCAAAAGCAAATCTTGCTTCCTTCCCAGCCTGCATGTTACACCCACACCAGCCACCTGCTGGGAAAACATCTGGAACAAGGCCCACTGCAAGGCAGATACTTTGTAGGCTCCAGATCCCACCTGCACTGGCTCCATCAGGCAAGGGCAAGCTTTGGTCGCTTCCCAGAAGCAGCCTGGCCATTCCCCCCTGCCTCGCCCCCTTGTCATCCTCCACAGCCCCTGCTGCCAAAGCCTTGCTAGGCAGAGCCATTTGCTGGGCTCGGTAAAAGAGTGACTTGGATTCTTCTTTGGCGCAAATACCAAAGCTGTGAGAAGTGAGAGGATCAGGTTCACAGCCGCTCTGCTTTAGCTGAGGACATTACTGGAGGCTCAGAGCCTGGTCCTTTAAAGACAAACTGAATCTGAGCTACTGGTGTTTTCCTGGTGCATGTGGACATTTGTTTTCTACAATCTCAAGATGATCCTGAGGTATTCTAAAAAGTCTCTTTTCCCGAACTCAGCTGTCAAAAAAGAAGTCTTCCGTTTTGTTCTCAAGTCTGTTTATTATTTCTTATCTAAAACATTCTCTGTCTGGCTTGCAGAGGTCTGTTCTGTACGTCAGTCTGAGGCACACTGCCCTCCCCCAGGGCTGGTGTTGTCTTTTATACTATAAACTACGTATTCAATATTTACACTTATGTCCCAATACCTATCACCTGTGTTAGACAGTGACTTTCTACTCTAAACCAATCCCAAAGTGCCACCATCACCAAGAAGATGGAGGCTAGGAAGAAGAAGGGAGAAGAACAGGACAATGCCCAAATTCCTCCATCTTGTGCCCCTAGACCCCCATAGTCAAATTCTTCAAAATTCCACCTTTCACCCTGTGACAACTACTGTTATGCTACTTAAACTTTTGTGACTTGTAATTCTTTATATAAAGTTGGTAATTTGCTCCCATGGGTTGAGATTGAATTCCCAAGTGTCTTTGGCTTCCTGCCAGGGTCTCCAAGCCCCTGACAGGATTTTGAGCCATCCAGGGCATCCAGAGGGATGTCCTGGGTTCTGACAGAATAAAAGACTACATATGGAACTTATCCTTTATTTGATATGAAACAGTTTTCAACAGAAATCGGGGGAAAAAACCTTTGAACACATCTTTACTTTGAAGAAAGGTGGCTGCTGCAGCAAATACTTACCACGACAAATAGGCATGAGCTGTCATTCTTTATGTTATTATGTGTGCGTGAAATACTGTCACTAAGCCTCTATAAAACACACAGTGCAATGGGAATCTCTATTTAATCTCCTCATCAGTACAACTTATGCTGGATTCTGAGAGACCTATTTAATTACTTTAATGCTTCGACCATTCCTGTGAATGTTCAAAAGCCATTAACCATGGCACTCAGACTCTGGCAGATATTTGGTCTTGAAGGAAAACTTTTTACTGATTTTTTTCTTATGTTTTTTAAAACACACTGTGATCAGTTAATATCATGAGTTAGAAAGCCATAGCATGTCGAAAAGCACTATGGTAGCAAACATCTATGTAGTCAGAAAACGTCCTTTAGATAAAATCAGAATGTCCAAGGACTCTATCCTCTCCCTCTCTCTTTCCCTTGCCTCTTTTTTCTACCTTTCCCTTCCCTTCTCCCATTCCCTCTTCACTCCTACAGTCTCTTATATTCACAGAGAGAGGTTTCTATAACCTGTCCCCTTTAAAGAGATTTACCACCCCTTCATTAACTCTGCCAGATGCTGTTTGAAGGTGCTCTCTCCGTTCTCTGAGAGGCATCTCTACACCATCCTGCCCCTGCAGACACTCTGGCTTGGCGGCAGAGGCTGTCACAGCACTGCCAACAGCAACTGTGCAGCCAGAGCTGCAGAATCTGTCACTGCTGGCCTGAAAGTGCCAGCCCTGGATGGAAATATCAGCAGGAGCTCATGCTCTGCCTCCCCGTGCTGACAAATCCCTGCAATCCCTCCTGCTGTGCTCTCTGGCAGCACTGGCAGAGGAGGCAGAGGATGTGACACATCCTCAGGGACACCTCGGGCTGGCTCTGGGCAGCAGGACCTTCCCTTGGCCCATGCTCACTTCTGCAGACAGCTATGGCCATGAGCCTCACACACTCCTTGCTTTTTGGGGCAAATGCCTTCAGCTTTGCTCATTTAAGGCTCTGCAAGGGGCCAAAGACTCAACCCTCTTTTTCTGAAAAAGCAGATGGTGGGCAGTTCTTCAGCCCACGGAATTAAAAATAAATTCTTTTGACCTAAGTAGCCTCCAAGCACATATTTTGGGAAGGAGTTACTTTCCCACACATAGTGCACTTTCCCTCTTTTACCGCTAACAAAATCCCAGTGTTTGATGCAAACAGCCCCAGGATATGTTCATGAATAGCTCATCAAATAGCTCACAACCAGCCCCTTGAGAAAAGCAAAGTGTGCTTTCTAATGTAACCAGTTAGTCTGAGTTTTGAATGTTTTGCATTTGCAACTGAGGCCCTGTAAGCAATTCTAATTGTTGTCAGTAGGTGAGATACTTCTGAACAAAGAAATCAGTTTTACCTGGCATTTACCTGGTCATACAAAAGAATGGATGTTTGGAGAGTGTGCTTTTATAATGTCATATGTTTAAGGTGGGACACACACAGTGTACAACATCTCTCCTTTATACTTTCTTTTATAAATACATAGTTCTAAGAATTTATAACTTTTATTTGGCTTAAAAGGTCAAAGACTCAGTAGTAAACACCTGTCAAGCCTCCTGGACCTCCGTTCTGGCCACCCAGGGCCATAGGGTGCTACTGCAAAAGTTATTTTTCAGGCAACAGTAGCAAACATAGGCACCAAGGCACCAACCTGCCCCCTTTCTGTATCATCAGCAATAGAAATTGGTTTTAAATTATCAGAATTTCCAACTCCCAAAGGTCAAAAAATATGTATTTTCACATGCAAACTATGATGGCTTTTGCTGATGTTTATAACATTTCACAGGGCCAAAGATGACTCAGATTTCTGAAGTTTTACAAAATAGAGATGCAAATGTCACAGGAAGCACAGCAAGGATGAAGGTTTAATCACCCTGAAAAAACCTCTCTTGCTGGAGTGTCCATAGAATCACAGCTTGATGCAGAGGGCACCGATAGCACCTGACCCTGTCCATGAGCCATCCTGGAAATGCAGAGCATGCCAGCCCCAAGTCTGGTTCTAGTGCCCGTTCTTATGCACAATTGTCTCCAAAATCTGCAGCAGCACAAGCCAAGGTGAGGGCAAAGCCCATTCTGAGGCTGCCTTGGGGACCCTCCACGTCTGTTCCGAGCGCATGGGTACAGCAGGTTCTGCCACAGCAGCAGAAATTACATTACGTGTTAGTAAATGCAGCATTTAGAGTAGCAACTAAATAGTCCTATCTCAGAGTTAAATGTTCAATTCTTCATAAATGCAGTACCTAAACCAGTTAAATCCCACCTACACACCAGACATCCACCTATACCTGCTTGTGTAAATAGTATTTTCCACTCCACTCCCTGGCCCTTCTCTCACCACAGTCCTCAAGCCCTCAACCAGGCACAAGCCAACTTCTCACCATGCTGTTAGTAATCACCTGCCCCACCCACAGCAGCTGTGCAGGTCCCTGACTGCTGGGAGAACAGGCTTGAAATGCAGACCCCAACCTCCACCAAAAAAAAAACAAAAACAAAAACAAAAACAAAAACAACAAAACAAAAAAAAAATCAAATTTTTCTAAATCATTTCAGACTAGTGAAAGATCAGGACATTGAGAGACTTGTTAATTCCCTTCAGGCCAATCAAGATAAAGTTTATGTCCTTCTGTGTCAAGGGAAGTCATGGCTTCATTTTGAAGCCCAGTTTTATGTTTTATGAGCCCACTTTCCTTCCTCGTTTGTCCCTGCTCCCCAGGAGGCCACTCACTAGGCATATATAGAGATACCTGTGTCTGAAAACACATCTACATGAGTGCATGACTTGCACTGCAGCAGTTGAAGGCATTGTTTTTATTGCACAAAGATCACAAACCTCTTCTAGAAGAACTGCAGAGTTCTTACTATGGAGCTGTAAGAACCCTGCCAGCACATCTGCTGCTAAAGCAACAATTCCAGCTTTGCAGTGGCTTAAGCGGGCTGAGACAGAAGTGTTGCTCCATCAATGCATAAACCACAACAAAGCAGTGGGGACAAGCCTTTGTTCCAAGTGTGACTGAAGCTTCGGGAAGCAGGTTTGCCTGCAGAGGGCACACAGAAGCATGACACCTTTGCCTCCTGTGCACCTACAATTTCTACACCGTCATTATCACTGCTCAGGTGACTGAGCAAGCTGACAGTGTGTGACAGATTGTCTGTCATGTACAGAAAGTCACAGAAAGAAGAAGGGAGGGAGAAAACAGGGAAGATGTCAATGCAAAAGATGTTGAAGGAGTGTGGCAAGGATTGAGGATTAAGAACAGAAATAAGAAGAGACCATACCCCTTAGCTGTCAAGTGCTGAGGGGAAACTGCAAGTACTTGCATATTTGAGCTCACCACCTGGGCTTGCATGCCTTGTCCACATTACCATTATTTCAATAATTTTTCTTCCTGGAGAAGCTGCCAGGTCCCCAGTACCAGTCCTACCTCCCTTCCAGCAGTCTCTGTCTGGGCAGAGTTGAAAATAGATCAGGGATTATCTTTTACTCCATAAGCATTCAAGACAGCCAGAGAGGTTCCAGGAAAAGGCCATAGTGAGTGCCCAGGACAAAGAGATTTTAAGCAAGTGGAAGAAGGGAGTATTAATTGAGGATCACAGTTATATGTTGGGGTATAACCTTTCAAATATTTGTTGCTTTTGAAATAGAGATTTTTGGAGTTCACTTGAGTTAGCAATATGAATTAAGCATTTAAATTTTAGCTTGTAGAATTAAGTGTTGATTTTTTTCCTTTTACTTAAGAAATCATGGATGTAATTATCATGCCAGGCAAGAACAGGCGGGGCCAGGGGTTGGATATGCATGAAAAGGTTGAGCAATGTCATCTATATGGAGCACCTTTGTGAATAAAAGATTGGGCTCAGACCAGGGCTCAGGGCACAAGTTTTCAGGAGAGCAATCTCGCTTGTGCCGGGTGCTGACAATACAGACCCACTTCATAACTACATCAGATTGTGGAGTCTATTTATTCCACCTATGGCTTCACTTTTCTACTGAAAACTGCAGGTGAGAAAGCCAGGCAGAAAAGGGAAGGAGAAGCCATGTAAACAAACCCATAGCTCTATACAAGGACAGAAGCAGATTCCATCTTCACCAAACTGAAAAGAGTGGTTTTATTAGAAAAAAAAAACAAAAGCAAAAATACCCTAACATCATATATATTCTCCCACCACATTCAGACATTACAACAATAAAAATGCACTCTAAAACCACTGCAGTAAATTGGTGAGTTAGGAAAAATAAACAGGGCACAGGTTAATCTATATAGATCTTTGGAAAGATGAGCAATTACAATCTGCACCCCAGCTCATGCTCAGTATTTACTACAATCTTAAATAACAATAAAGTCAAACACAATAGAAGACTGATGTTCCTACCTTCTGCTTCCAAACACAGCCAAGGGTGGCTGCAGCTACAGCTCCATTCTCCTGAGCTCACAGCGCAGCGCAGCTGTTCCAGCCGCACCAGCACGGGACTGGCTGCAGGTTGTACAGCCCGTGCCTGAGCCAGGATCAGAGCGCGTTTCCTCTCAGGTAAGGGGAGCCCCGTGCTCTTCCACAGCTTCTCCACCTTCTCCAGGAGCAAAGCAAACCCCACCACAGCTACAAAAGCCGATGCTTATCAAAGTTTTCCCTTAGCAGCTTGGAAGAGCCAACTCCCGCAGACTCCGCAGAGCGTCCGTCCCGGAGAGCCAGCCGCAGCTGCCCTGCTCTCCTTTCATCAGATCCGGGTGACACCCACCCACAGCCATTGAAAAGGGTCATTCCCAGCCTGGGAGCCAGGCGGGTCTAAGCAGTGAACAGTGATGATCATTAGAACCCCCTGAGTAACAGCTGAGGTGACTTAGCTCCCTGCTTTGGACAGGCCCCTTTGGTGTCCTTGTGCAGTGGGGCAGTCCCTGCCCCGGCACTGGCAGGGCTGGAGGGCAGCTGGGAGCCTTTCCCAGCGCCTGGCAGCTTCTGCAGCTTTGGCAGCTGGGGCATGTCTTGTGTCTTCTGGAAACCTGGCAGCCCAGGCGGGATTCTCAGGTAGCCTCAGGCTGGCATCTCTGTTTTTTTTTTGCAGTTCTTTTGTTTGTCTTAGGTCTGAGATCAACAAAAGGGCTTTTCCCACAACTTCCAAGCAGCTAAGTGAAAAAATCTCGTTCATTCACCAAACACAATATTGCTGCCCCAAAGCAAGAACACACAGGCCAGAAATATGTCCATGCATGTGAAAAACACATGTGAAAACTGATAAAGTTTAATAAAGGACAACAGGAGACAAGGACCATAGCGCAAAGGTTATTATGGCTGGATGCATCTGGGCACTCAGCCAAGCCCATGCTGTGTGTTGCACAAAGATTGCTGCATATGCATAGACCCTTATGCATAGCAAACTTTAGTTTACATGTTCCAAGAATTGTTTTGCATGGCTCCTCCTGTGTCTTAGAGCATGCATATTCCTTGGTTGTGGTTTTAGTCCATTCTTACCACCTCCAATTTTTGGACCTTGGTCCGCACCATCTTCAGACAGTGAGTGCTGACAGTGGGCACATCTGTAGCAGGTGTCTTCTTTCTATGTTCATTGGATGTTATCCCATTTAAGTAGGCATTTGAACACAAGCATACTTCTATCAGCTATTTCACTACTATGTCTAAGCCTAATTAAGAACTGAAATAAAAACTATATCTTTATAAGAAAGTTACTTTAACATCACACATATAAAATCCATTTTAATATTTGCAAAAAGCCAATATTAGAATATTATAATATGTATCTATAACAATCTATTGATAATATTGCTGAAAGAAGGAAAACTTTTCTAAATACCTAGTGCCTTTGGTAATCGCTAAAGGTAATGTAGCTTGGGCTCTACTACTGTTTACTCATCTCTCTGTTGCACAGAAATCTTGGATACTTTAGTGTGTAGATCTGTATTTATGACATTCTCTGAAATGAAAGTGAGAGGAGAAATGGGCTAAATTCAGATATCTGAAGTTCTGTCTGAACATTTGCTGAGGTAAATCAAAGACTAAAGGACAGCTACTCTTTGTGAAGAATGCCAGAGCAAGTTAAAATATGTATTAACAGGCATAATCAACACACTAGAATTAAAAGAGCATCTCCACCAGAAGAGAGAGTCTATAAAATCACACTCTGCATCAAGAAAACATAATGTCTATCACTACATGGATTTGTCGCTTTGCACGCCCCTCTGCCAAGTGCAAGGGGCCTCAAGGACTGAAAGCACAGGGAGCCAAAGGGAGACAGCTGCACCTACGTCACTGAGGGCTCCTGGGGAAGCAGTTTCCTTGAGAATCAAGCTCCTCTCCTCCAAAGGCAATTCCCCAAATGTCTGCATTTCCCGGGAAACACCAACACACACTTCAGAAACCCTGGCAAGGCCAAATTCCTTGTGCTCCTTGCAGCACAGGCACTCCAACTGGAGCTCATCTTCCGTCCCCCAGGTCTGTGTCACTTCCTTCCCCACGCCCACGTGTCGCTTTGGGCGCGCAGCCCCGGGCCCCTACAAACACGAGCTGCCCGCTGCCTCTGCACGTGCCTGAACTCCCGCCTGCGCTCACAGCAGCAAAAGCAGGCTGTTCCCAGCCAGGGAGCGGAGCCCTGTTCCCACAGGAGGCTCTGGTCAGCCCCTTGCAGGACGCTCCGCTGTGCATGCAGCACTTCTCCTGCCTGCCCAGAACGCTCCTGGCAGAGCAGAGCACAAGCTGGCCGGCTCTGGGCTCAGCACAGCCCAAACACAGGCACAGGAAGACGCAGCGGCTGCGTTGCAGCCATGCCCAAGAGAGATGGGAAGGATCCCCTGCCCCTGGTCTCACTTGGTTGGCTTTCTGACTGGGCCTGAGGCAGGGGCTGCGATTCCTCACTTGTGGGGAGAGCAGAGCTGCCAGAAGTGCGCCCAGCCTGCAGGCACTGCCTGACAGCGCTGCGGCCACTGGGACGCTCGCGCCTCTGAGTCACAGCCACTGCCCTGCTGCTGCTGCTGCTTCATTTGCTTTGAGGCACAACCAGAGCTCACTGTTAGGCCACCATGCTCTCTGGTTCTGCCCTCTTCCTCTCCCTGTGTATGCATGGAGCATTGCGGTGCTTTCAGCAAGTTCTTGGTGAGAACTTCCAGCACCGCAAGCTCCTCTGCCCTCGGTGGATGCTTGCCATGGAAGAGCATACTCAAGCTGGCTCTTCTAAAACCCGGGGTCCTTGTTCCCTTCAGCGTGCTCAGCACGACCTTCAACTCCACGGTGCTGTGCAACTGGAGCAGCAGGACAGGGACCACTGCAGCCTGAGCTGCCCTTGTTCCTCTCTGCCCATGCACAGACGACAGCGTGGAAGAGAACGGCAGCAGGGCCCTGCGTGTCCCCGGGCTCAGGATTTGTGCTGCTTCAGCTCCACAGACAGAGCCATGGCTTAAGTGAAAACGCCAAAATGTTTATTAAGGGAAGGCAAAGTGAAGGGGTGAACTGGGAGGGAAAACAGGGGATTGGCAGGGCCAGGGGGCTGGAGGGAGGGAGCTGCAAACAGGGAGCAAGAAGGCAGGAGCTCCTGGAGCTTGCCACAGGCTCAGCTGTGAGCAGCAAGAGCTGGGCCTGGAGCTGCAGCTGGTCCCCTCTGCTCTGCAGGTGCTCCCATCTTCAGTGGGAACTGGGGGTGGCCAAAGGACGCTGGTTCTTCTCATCCTGCAGGTGCAGTTCGGCAGATCTTGCGTCGAAGGTCAGATTGACAGGGGGAGGCTGGAGCCCGCCAGGCGCCAGGGCAGGAGGGGGCCGAGCCCTCTCCCATGGATACAGCAGCATCCCACAAAACCTCACCTTGGCCACGTGCCAAGCACAAGAATAGAGGGAGCAGGCTCTGGCTCAGGATTCTCGTGAGAGCCTCTTCCCCCTCTTCCACTCCCAGCTCCATCACCTGGCTGAAGAGCTGAATGGAGAGCAGCTGCAGCTGGCTGTTGTCCTGGAAGGAAAGGAAAAGTCCTAAGCACCAAATGCTCCAGGCCCACTGGGGCAACGGCCGAAAACTGCAGAGAGCACAGAGTTTCCAGGCAGGGGCCAGTGCCCTGGGCAGGGGGCACAGAGCCTTACGTTGTCAAAGTGTGGCATCTGGGGCTCAGCCAGCTTCAGGCTGGTGATGCTGGGTATCTTGAAATCTTTGTCCTGCAGCACGTGCGTGAGCACGGAGAGGCTGGTCCAGAGCATCTCCGCATTGGGATCACGCAGCTGCTCCAGCAGGTGTTGATAGAGGCCGCGTATTCCTCTGCCCTGTGTGCAAGACGGGGCTGTGCTGTGAAGCCGTGAACGGCTGCAGCACCAGCAGCTGCTCGGGGCACTGGGGCAGCTGAAGCAGGAGGCAGGAGAGCTGGGAGCAGCTGCCTCTGCTGGCAGAGGCCAGCCAAGGCCAAAGGTGTGTGTTCCCCCTCCCCACGCTGCCAGCGCGGCTTCAGCCACTGCCCCCTTCTCACCAGCGAGGGCTCCTTGCTGAGCAGCACGAGGCCTCTGAGCTGCAGGCGCAGCCTGTCCCTGCACTGGCTGGGCAGGTGCCTGGATAGGAGCCAGAGGGCACTGGGACCGTGTCGGCTCAAGTCCAGACAGTCCAGGAGCTGAAAGGCACAGGGCAGTGACGGGGGAGCCGGCCGGCAGGAGCCCGCAGCCGCACAGGGCCGGGCCCCTGCAGCAGCGGCAGCGGGCGCGGGCAGCGTCCCAGGCGGCTGCGGCTAGCAGAGGCCCCAGAGCTGGGAGGCAGCTCAGGCAGGCAGCGCTGGCCGTCAGGCTCACCTCCACAAAGAACGCCAGGGCAGGCAGATCCCGGCGTGCCTGCTTACGGATGAGCAGGCTGAGCAGGTGCGAGGCCATGTGGGGACACAGGGGGCTCAAGCCACGGCGCATCTCCCTGGCAGGGGAAAAAGGCAGCAAGGCCCTGAGGCGGCGGGCAAACCTCTCCCAGGAGTGACTGACAGAGGTCTGATCATTCCCCAGCACTCTGCAAGGGGACACGGGCCCCTTGGCAGGCGGCTGCTCCTGGGCATCCTCCTCTGCCAGGCTTGTGCAGTCTGCTCGGCCGTGCCTCGCTGTCAAGGCCCTCTGGCTTACGGCCACAGGGACTGCGTGGGGCACTCCGGGCACGGGGCACAAATGCTGGCGGTGGCGGAGGGGAGAAGGGGGTCTCACCTGGCCAGCAGGCCCGCTGCCTCGTGCTGGGTGTTGGCACAGAGCAGGGCGTCCCAGACCTGTGTGTGCTCCAGAGCCACCAGCTTCTTGTGGAAGCCCAGTCGGGAGAGCAGAGCCTTCATGGTCTGCGCTGCAAACCTGTGTGCCGAGCAAAGGCCGGGTCACGCTGGGAGCACTGGCCCTAGCCACAGGGGGCATGGGAAGGACAGGGCGACTGGCACCTGTTGGGGTCACTGGGAAGGCCGTGTTCCTCCCGGCACACTCTCCAGAAGCTGCGGGTCTCAACGTCCTCTGGCATCTGCTCTGTGGTAGAGAAAATTTCCAAGAGCAGATCCACGAGCAGCTGGGGAGAATAAATGTGCATCCCGTAGTGCCACTCGGACGTGGGGACAATCCTCCGCAGCACCAGAGTTGCCTGCAAGAGACAAAGCACCCCGAGGCAGCGCTCAGTGCCGAGGTGCCCATGAGGCAGGGCCCGAGGGAAGACGCAGGGCGGGCACCCGGCCTGCTGCCCCTGAGCCTGCCCTGAGCCCAGCTTTCAGCCCAGGCCGGGAGCTGCAGCGTGGGGAGAGCATGGAGAGCTGCTGGAGAGGTGACCTGGAGGGCGAGCAAAGGCCAGCTCCAGAAACTCACAGCAAGGGCAAAGGCGGCCTCATTCCCGCTGCAGAAGATCCTGCCGTGCGGTGGCTGCTTCTCTACTACGGAGAGCAGCGCCGGAAGGACCTCCTCCATGGCGACTTCTGAGGTGCCCATGGCCCTCCACATCAGTGTGGCAGCTCTGTGGGACCAGAGCTGTGTGTCAGCACCCTGCCCCGTGCAGCTGCGTGGGGCCGGGTGACAGAGCCCCGGTGCCCTGAGGGGCCGGGAGGGAGCATGGCAGCAGGCTTGGGAAACAGAGGTGCCCGAGGGGCCCTACGGGCCGGTGAGCACCGAGCTCTGGAGGCACTTGTGCCCCGTACCTGTCACATAATGGGGCGCAGTGCAGGAGGCTCATGACCACGTGAGCGGGATGATCTTCTGTCAGGCTCACGATGGCCATTTGCAGCCCAGCGTCCACGCTGTCGCAGGACGCCAGTCTCTCCAGGATGGCCCTGACCGTGGCTAGCACCTGGAGGGAACGGCATGGGGGAGACTTGGTGTGCTATCCAAGGCAGCAACTTGCCCAGCTTCCTTCCCCCAGGAAGTGCTTGCCTTCCCACCCCACAGTGATGGCCCCAAAGGCTGAGCGGGACCAGCGGACATGGCTTGAGGGGCCACGTGATCCTGGGAGGCCTTCAGCCCCGGCCCCAGGCTGCTTGCCTGCTGCGCAGAAGAAACACCCTTCTGGCAAAACTCCAGACTGGGTGCAGGACTCACAGTCAGGGCAGTCACGGCGTCCGTCTCTTCTATGGCCTGATTGAGGGTGTTTGAGGTGGCCATCCCCTCCGTCAGGGCCATGTCGGCCTCCGCCCTGCCCTGGGCCGCTGCCCGCTCACAGCTTGCAGCGAGCTCAGCGGGCGCAGTGCTGGCAGCAGGCTCTGCCCGCAGCTGGCTGGGCACGGAGTCGGGCTGGGCCGTGCCCCCGGTCACGGTGGCGCTGGTCTTTCTGCGCCGGAGACGCAGGAACCTCCGCAGTGCCTGCAGCAGAAGGAAGGGCGGGAAGAGAGGGACGTTCCATGGTCTGCTGCAAGGACGGGGCTGGGCTGAGCAGGGCCAGCAGGCCCGGCCCAGCTGGGGATGGTTGCAGGTACCTGCGCCGCTCTACGGAAGCGGCCGCGGGTGGGCTCCTGGTCTTGAGACCGGTCCTTGGCTGCATCTGGCAAAGAGGGAGAGCAGCCGGAGATGAGGGGCTGTGGGAGAGGCCAGAGAACACAGGCCAGCCCTGCGCTCCCCAGGTAGGGACAGGCCCCTGCGTGCCCGGGGGACGGAGCACGACTGCCATCGGGGGGGCAGTCCCTGCCCCTGTCCCATCCTGTCCGTGGGCATGTCCATAGGGATGGGATGGGATGGGATGGGACGGGATGGGATGGGATGGGATGGGATGGGATGGGATGGGATGGGATGGGGCAGGATGGGGCCTAGGCTGGCTGCAGGCACCAGTGCTGCGGCCCAGCTGCGCCACTCACCGTCCTGCAGCGGCTGCAACTGCTCCGGCTCTGCAGGCTGCTGCACTGGGGCAGCTGCAGGGCCGTTCTTTTTCTTCCCCCGAAGGCTCCTGAACAGGCTGAGCACTTTGCTCGCCATCCCGCTGCCCGACCTGGAGGGACAGATGCCTCGGCAGATGTCCGAGTCAGCGGTGCCGCAGTCGTGCCTTGCAGGCACCTGCGACAGGGAGGCCTCAGGAGGATGACAGGACAGCAAGTCCTGCCCTGTGTTCTCGAGGGCTCCTGCCACAATGACAGGAGACTCCTCGTGAATGATGGAGTTCACCAACTCCCACGGCCTGGCCACAGCGGCACCGGCCGCAGGGATGGGAGATGCCTCGGAAAGACTCCGAGTCAACGAGTCCTTAGGTCTGGCCGTGAGGCCAGCCGCAGGAGTAGCGCTTCGGAAAAGCTCCGGGTGGGCAATGAACGAGCTGGCTGTGCGGGGGATCCACACAGCACCGCTCTGTCACGTCCTGTCCCGTCGCGTGCACCGAGCACTCTGGCGTGGCCGTGACGCTGCCAGCACCTATGTCAGTGCGTGTCACAAAGGGCTGCTGCCACACCCTGTTCCACTGCGCCGCACGGTGACCCTGCTGCACCGTGTCACAAGGGGCCCTTGGTGACGCTGCCACGTGCCCCGGGGCCACCCCCTCCCCAGGCAAGGCGCCTCTGCTTGGAAGGAATCCCTTGCCCCGAGTGTCTAACACAGCCCTGGACACACCAAGGCCGGCCAAGTGCTCAGGGAAGGCCACTCCACGTCTGTGCCCGGCCCGCACAGCCCAACTCGGTGTGGCCCTGCAGCAGAGCGGCTTCCAGCAAGCAAGAAGCAAACGCATCTTGCCAAGAGCTAAAACACACCAGCTAGGGAAGATGGCATTAATAAAGGCCTTGGAATTCACAGCTCTCTGAGAGACATTTGGGGTCCTTGCTGGGCAGAGGTGATCCGCCTCTGTCCTGTGCTCAAAGGGGGGAAGACACCCTACCAGAGGTGCTTGGCTTGCTCTCCGCAGGCCCAGGCAGGTGCCAAAGCTGCTCTTGACAGCCTTCTCCCTTCCCATGCCCCAGTGCCAAGTGCCGGGGGCCTCAGGGACAGAAAGGAGAGCATAGAGGCAGAGGCAGACAGCTGCACCTACATCACTGGGGGGGCTCCTGGGGAATCATTTTGCTTGAGAAGCAAGCTCCTCTCTTCCAAAGGCATTTCCACAAATGCGCACATTACCCGGGGAGCACCAACACACACGTAAGAAACTCTGGCAAGGCTGAATTCCTTCTGCTCCTTGCAGCCATGGCACTCCAGCTCGAGCTCCTCTTTCTTCCCCCGAGTATGTTTCCGTGGGTCCTTTCTGGCACGCAGCCCCGGGACCCCTATAAACAGGAGCTGCCCGCTGCCTCCTCAGTGCCTGAACTCCTGCCTGCGCTCAGGGCAGCAAAAGCAGGCTGTTGCCAGCCAGGGAGCGGAGCCCTGTTCCCGCAGGAGGCTCTGGTCAGCCCCTTCCCCACTGTGCACGCAGCACTTCTCCTGCCTGCCCAGAACGCTCCTGGCAGAGCAGAGCACAAGCTGCTGCTGCTGGTGCAGCTTCATTTGCTTTTTGGCACAGCCAGAGCTCACTGCTAGGCCACGCTGGTCTCTGGTTCTGCCCTCTTCCTGTCCCTGTGTAGGGCTGGAGCATTGCTGTGCTTTCAGGAAGCTTTCTGTGAAGACTTCCAGCATTGCAAGCTCCTTTGCCCTCGCTGGATGCCTGCCATGGAATCCCTTACGGCTGGCTTCAGAGCACACCCCAAGCCGGCTCTTCTAAAACCCAGGGTCACTGTCCCCCTCAGCGTGCTCAGCACCACCTTGAACTCCACGGCGCTGTGCAACTGGAGCAGCAGGATAGGGAGCTTTGCAGCCTGAGCTGCCCTTCTTCCTCTCTGTCCGTGCACAGAAGGCAGCAGGGAAGAGAAGGGCAGCAGGGCCCTGCGTGTCCCCGGGCTCAGGTTTTGGGCTGCTTCAGCTCCATGGAGACGCGGGTAACGTGGAAAAGCCAAAGTCTTTATTAAGCAAAACCGAAGGGAAGGGGTGAGCTGGGAGGTAAAAAACGGGGATGGGCAGGGCCTGAGGGCTGCAGGGAGGGAGATGCCACCAGGGAGAGGAATGGCAGGAGCTACTGGAGCTTTCCACAGGCTCAGCTGTGAGCAGCTAGAGCTGTGCCTGGAGCTCCAGCTGGTTCCTTCTGCCGTGCAGCTGGTTCCATCTCCAAGGGGAACTGAAAATGGCTGAAGGAGGCCGCTCCATCCAATCCAGCTGACAAAGGAAGTGGCGAAGATGTGCTTTGGAATGCCAGCTGGATCCCTATACTGGTGCAGGATGGGCTCTCCCCTGAGGGCGTGAAGAGCTGAAAGAGAGAGGAGCAGAGTCAGGGCCAGAGGCCAGATTGAGGGAATGCAAGGAAAGCCTCCTGCCAGGGCCATCCCCGCCGGCTGTTGCCATGGCCAGGAGGGAGCGGCAGACACGGGCTTGGGCCGGAAGGTGCTGGCCATGGATCCCCCACGTGCCCCTGAAAGCTCTCCGGGCTCTGCCCCCGCCGCCCCTGGTCTGCACAGGGAGCAGAGCCCTGGGCAGCCCGGGCACGGACTGTAGCTGCGGGGCCGGCATGTGCAGCTGCCCCCGGCGGTCCCCGCTGGCCCGCGGCTGCCCTCACTCACCCACAGCGAGGACCTGGAGCTCCTCCTTCTGCCCCGTCATCAGCGCTCCGGCCAACCCTGGCAACACAGAGGCACAGGTGGCGGCCCCGGGCGGCAAAGCTGCCCGACACGGGCGCTGCCAGCCCCGGGGCCGCACGCCCTCCTCCCCGGGCAGGGCTCAGGCCGGGCCCCTACCGCACGCTGCCGCCCCGGGGAGGGCTCGGCTGCAGGAGGGCGGCGGCAGCGGCCAGGGCTCGGCTCCGGCTGCCGGGGCAGCAGCCGGGCCGGGAGGCGGGGAGGGACGCCGGGCTCGTGGCTCACCGATGATGCTGACGGCCGTCTCTCGCAGGGGGCTCTGCGGGCTCTGCAGGCGCGGCAGGGCGCAGCGCAGGTGCTCGGCCGCTGGGCTCTGGTCCTGAAACAGCTGCGGGGAGCGCTGGCAGGGAAGGCCCGGCGCGGGCTCTGCCCCTCGGCCGGGCGCTGCCCGAGCCCGGTACCGGCCGCACCAGCCCGCACGGCCCAGGGCAGGGAGCGGCGTGCGGGGCGCAGGCTGGCGGCCCCGGGTGCGGCGCTGGGCAGGGGCACAGCTGCCAGCCCCCCACGCTGAGCACTGGGGCCAGGGGGCTTCTCCAGCCTGCGGCTGGGGCTGCCGGGCTGTCCTTACCAGGCTCTGGGCGAACTTCATCCGCCGCTCCTCCAGGTCCGTCCTCCTCGGGCAGCGTGCCGCACAAAGCAGGGCTTCGCGAGAGTCCTGGAGAGCAGCAGAGAGCCGCAGGTGGCACCAGAGCCCAGGGCACAGGACCCGTGTCCCTGTGCCAAGGCCAGGGGGAGGCTGGAGTCTGCCAGGCGCCAGGGCAGGAGGGGGCCGAGCCCCCTGCCATGGATGGGGCAGCATCCCACAAAACCTCACCTTGGCCACGTGCCAAGCACAGGAATAGAGGCAGCAGGCACTGGCTCAGGATTCTTGTGAGAGGCTCTTCCCCCTCTTCCACTCCCAGCTCCATCACCTGGCTGAAGAGCTGAATGGAGAGCAGCTGCAGCTGGCTGTTGTCCTGGAAGGAAAGGAAAAGTCCTAAGCACCAAATGCTCCAGGCCCACTGGGGCAACGGCCGAAAACTGCAGAGAGCACAGAGTTTCCAGGCAGGGGCCAGTGCCCTGGGCAGGGGGCACAGAGCCTTACGTTGTCAAAGTGTGGCAGCGGGGGCTCAGCTAGCTTCAGGGCGGTGATGCTGGGTATCTTGAGGTGTTTGTCCTGCAGCACGTGCGTGAGCACGGAGAGGCTCGTCCAGAGCATCTCCGCATTGGGATCATGCAGCTGCTCCAGCAGGTGTTGATAGAGGCCGCGTATTCCTCTGCCCTGTGTGCAAGACGGGGCTGTGCTGTGAAGCCGTGAATGGCTGCAGCACCAGCAGCTGCTCGGGGCACTGGGGCAGCTGAAGCGGGAGGCAGGAGAGCTGGGAGCAGCTGCCTCTGCTGGCAGAGGCCAGCCAAGGCCAAAGGTGTGTGTTCCCCCGCCCCACGCTGCCAGCGCGGCTTCAGCCACTGCCCCCTTCTCACCAGCGAGGGCTCCTTGCTGAGCAGCACAAGGCCTCTGAGCTGCAGGCGCAGCCTGTCCCTGCACTGGCTGGGCAGGTGCCTGGATAGGAGCCAGAGGGCACTGGGACCGTATCGGCTCAAGTCCAGACAGTCCAGGAGCTGAAAGGCACAGGGCAGTGACGGGGGAGCCGGCCGGCAGGAGCCCGCAGCCGCACAGGGCCGGGCTACTGCAGCAGCGGCAGCGGGCGCGGGCAGCGTGCCAGGCGGCTGCGGCTAGCAGAGGCCCGAGAGCTGGGAGGCAGCTCAGGCAGGCAGCGCTGGCCGTCAGGCTGACCTCCACAAAGAACGCCAGAGCAGGCAGATCCCGGCGTGGCTGCTTGCGGATGAGCAGGCTGAGCAGGTGCGAGGCCATGTGGGGACACAGGGGGCTCAAGCCACGGCGCATCTCCCTGGCAGGGGAAAAAGGCACCAAGGCCCTGAGGCGGCGGGCAAACCTCTCCCAGGAGTGACTGACAGAGGTCTGATCATTCCCAAGCACTCTGCAAGGGGACACGGGCCCCTTGGCAGGCGGCTGCTCCTGGGCATCCTCCTCTGCCAGGCTTGTGCAGTCTGCTCGGCCGTGCCTCGGTGGCAAGGCCCTCTCGCTTACGGCCGCGGGGACTGTGTGGGGCACTCCGGGCACGGGGCACAAATGCTGGCGGTGGTGGAGGGGAGAAGGGGGTCTCACCTGGCCAGCAGGCCCGCTGCCTCGTGCTGGGTGTTGGCACAGAGCAGGGCGTCCCAGACCTGTGTGTGCTCCAGAGCCACCAGCTTCTTGTGGAAGCCCAGTCGGGAGAGCAGAGCCTTCATGGTCTGCGCTGCAAACCTGTGTGCCCAGCAAGGGCCAGGTCACGCTGGGAGCACTGGCCCTGGCCACAGGGGGCATGGGAAGGACAGGGCGACTGGCACCTGTTGGGGTTGCTGGGAAGGCCGTGTTCCTCCCGGCACACTCTCCAGAAGCTCCTGGTCTCAACGTCCTCTGGCATCTGCTCTGTGGTGGAAAACATTTGCAAGAGCAGATCCACGAGCAGCTGGGGAGAATAAATGTGCATCCCGTAGTGCCACTCAGACGTGGGGACAATCCTCCGCAGCACCAGAGTTGCCTGCAAGAGACAAAGCACCCCGAGGCAGAGCTCAGTGCCGAGGTGCCCATGAGGCAGGGCCCGAGGGGAGAGGCAGGGCGGGCACCCGGCCTGCTGTCCCTGAGCCTGCCCTGAGCCCAGCTTTCAGCCCAGGCCGGGAGCTGCAGCGTGGGGAGAGCATGGAGAGCTGCTGGAGAGGGTGACCTGGAGGGCGAGCAAAGGCCAGCTCCAGAAACTCACAGCCAGGGCAAAGGCGGCCTCATTCCCGCTGCAGAAGATCCTGCCGTGCGGTGGCTGCTGCTCTAGCACGGAGAGCAGCGCCGGAAGGACCTCCTCCATGGCGACTTCTGAGGTGGCCATGGCCCTCCACATCAGTGTGGCAGCTCTGTGGGACCAGAGCTGTGTGTCAGCACCCTGCCCCGTGCAGCTGCGTGGGGCCGGGTGACAGAGCCCCGGTGCCCTGAGGGGCCGGGAGGGAGCATGGCAGCAGGCTTGGGAAACAGAGGTGCCCGAGGGGCCCTACGGGCCGGTGAGCACCGAGCTCTTGAGGCAGTGGTGCCCCGTACCTGTCACATAATGGGGCGCAGTGCAGGAGGCTCATGACCACGTGAGCGGGATGTTCTTCGGTCAGGCTCACGATGGCCATTTGCAGCCCGGCGTCCACGGTGTCGCAGGACGCCAGTCTCTCCAGGATGGCCCTGACCGTGGCTAGCACCTGGAGGGAACGGCATGAGGGAGACTTGGTGTGCTATCCAAGGCAGCAACTTGCCCAGCTTCGCCCAGGAAGTGCTTGCCTTCCCACCCCACTGTGATGGCCCCAAAGGCTGAGCTGGACCAGCAGACATGGCTTGAGGGGCCACGTGATCCTGGGAGGCCTTCAGCCCCGGCCCCAGGCTGATTGCCTGCTGTGGTGAAGAAACACCCTTCTGGCAAAACCCCAGACTGGGTGCAGGACTCACAGTCAGGGCAGTCACAGCGTCCGCCTCCGGGATGGCCTGATTGCGGGTGTTTGAGGTGGCCATCCCCTCCGTCAGGGCCATGTCAGCCTCCGCCCGGCCCTCGGCCGCTGCCCGCTCACAGCTTGCAGCGAGCTCAGCGGGCACAGTGCTGGCAGCAGGCTCTGCCCGCAGCTGGCTGGGCACGGAGTCGGGCTGGGCCGTGCCTCTGGTCACGGTGGCCCTGTTCTTTCTGCGCCGAAGGCGCAGGAACCTCCGCAGTGCCTGCAGCAGAAGGAAGGGCGGGAAGAGAGGGACGTTCCATGGTCTGCTGCAAGGACGGGGCTGGGCCGAGCAGGGCCAGCAGGCCCGGCCCAGGTGGGGATGGCCGCAGGTACCTGCGCCGCTCTACGGAAGCAGCCGCGGGTGGTCTCCTGCTCTTGAGTGGCGTCCTTGGCTGCATCTGGCAAAGAGGGAGAGCAGCCAGAGCTGAGGGGCTGTGGGAGAGGCCGGAGAACACAGGCCAGCCCTGCGCTCCCCAGGCAGGGACAGCCCCCTGCGTGCCCGAGGGACGGAGCACGACTGCCATCGGGGGGGCAGTCCCTGCCCCTGTCCCATCCTGTCCGTGGGCATGTCCATAGGGATGGGATGGGATGGGATGGGATGGGATGGGATGGGATGGGATGGGATGGGATGGGATGGGATGGGATGGGATGGGATGGGATGGGATGGGATGGGGCGGGATGGGGCCTAGGCTGGCTGCAGGCACCAGGCCTGTGGCCCAGCTGCACCACTCACCGTCCTGCAGCGGCTGCAACTGCTCCGGCTCTGCAGGCTGCTGCACTGGGGCAGCTGCAGGGCCGTTCTTTTTCTTCCCCCGAAGGCTCCTGAACAGGCTGAGCACTTTGCTCGCCATCCCGCTGCCCGACCTCGAGGGACAGATGCCTCGGCAGAGGTCCGAGTCAGCGGTGCCGCAGTCGTGCCTTGCAGGCACCTGCGACAGGGAGGCCTCAGGAGGATGACAGGACAGCAAGTCCTGCCCTGTGTTCTCGAGGGCTCCTGCCACAATGACAGGAGACTCCTCGTGAACAATGGAGGTCACCAACTCCCACGGCCTGGCCACAGGGGCACCGGCCACAGGGATGGGAGATGCCTCGGAAAGACTCCGAGTCAACGTGTCCTGAGGTCTGGCCGTGAGGCCAGCCGCAGGAGTAGCGCTTCGGAAAAGCTTCGGGTGGGCAATGAACGAGCTGGCTGTGCGGGGGATCCACACAGCACCACTCTGTCACGTCCTGTCCCGTCGCGTGCACCGAGCACTCTGGCGTGGCCATGACGCTGCCAGCACCTATGTCAGCGCGTGTCACAAAGGGCTGCTGCCACACCCTGTTCCACTGCGCCGCACGGTGACCCTGCTGCACCGTGTCACAAGGGGCCCTTGGTGACGCTGCCACGTGCCCCGGGCCACCCCCTCCCCAGGTATGGCGCCCCTGCTTGGAAGGAATCCGTTGCCCCGAGTGTCTAACACAGCCCTGGACACACCAAGGCCGGCCAAGTGCTCAGGGAAGGCCACTCCACGTCTGTGCCCGGCCCGCACAGCCCAACTCGGTGTGGCCCTGGAGCAGAGCGGCTTCCAGCAAGCAAGAAGCAAACGCATCTTGCCAAGAGCTAAAACACACCAGCTAGGGAAGATGGCATTAATAAAGGCCTTGGAATTCACAGCTCTCTGAGAGACATTTGGGGTTCTTGCTGGGCAGAGGTGATCCGCCTCTGTCCTGTGCTCAAAGCGGGGAACACACCCTACCACAGGTGCTTGGCTTGCTCTCCGCAGGCCCAGGCAGGTGCCAAAGCTGCTCTTGACAGCCTTCTCCCTTCCCATGCCCCACTGCCAAGTGCAAGGGGCCTCAGGGACAGAAAGGAGAGCATAGAGGCAGAGGCAGACAGCTGCACCTACATCATTGGGGGGGCTCCTGGGGAATCACTTTGCTTGAGAAGCAAGCCCCTCTCTTCCAAAGGCATTTCCACAAATGTGCACATTTCCCGGGGAGCACCAACACACACTTCAGAAACTCTGGCAAGGCTGAATTCCTTCTGCTCCTTGCAGCCATGGCACTCCAGCTCCAGCTCCTCTTTCTTCTCCCGAGTATGTTTCCATGGGTCCTTTCTGGCACGCAGCCCCGGGCCCCCTATAAACAGGAGCTGCCCGCTGCCTCCTCATGTGCCTGAACTCCTGCCTGCGCTCAGGGCAGCAAAAGCAGGCTGTTGCCAGCCAGGGAGCGGAGCCCTGTTCCCGCAGGAGGCTCTGGTGAGCCCCTTCCCACTGTGCACGCAGCACTTCTCCTGCCTGCCCAGAACGCTCCTGGCAGAGCAGAGCACAAGCTGGCCGGCTCTGGGCTCAGCACAGCCCAAACACAGGCGCACCCCAAACACAAAGCAGCAGCTGTTTTGCAGCCATGCCCCAGAGAGATGGCAAGGATCCCCTGCCCCTGGGCTCACTTGCTTGCCTTTCTGACTGGCTCTGAGGCAGGGGCAGCGCTTCCTGGCTTGTGGGGAGAGCAGAGGCGCCGGAACCACACGCAGCGTGCAGGCACTGCCTGACAGCGCTGCGGCCACTGGGACGCCTCTGAGCCTCTGCCACTCCGCTGCTGCTGCCGCTGCTGGTGCAGCTTCATTTGCTTTTTGGCACAGCCAGAGCTCACTGCTAGGCCACGGTGGTCTCTGGTTCTGCCCTCTTCCTGTCCCTGTGTAGGGCTGGAGCATTGCTGTGCTTTCAGGAAGCTTTCTGTGAAGACTTCCAGCATTGCAAGCTCCTTTGCCCTCGCTGGATGCCTGCCATGGAATCCCTGACGGCTGGCTTCAGAGCACACCCCAAGCCAGCTCTTCTAAAACCCAGGGTCACTGTCCCCCTCAGCGTGCTCAGCACCACCTTGAACTCCACGGCGCTGTGCAACTGGAGCAGCAGGATAGGGAGCTTTGCAGCCTGAGCTGCCCTTCTTCCTCTCTGTCCGTGCACAGAAGGCAGCAGGGAAGAGAAGGGCAGCAGGGTTCTGCGTGTCCCCGGGCTCAGGTTTTGGGCTGCTTCAGCTCCATGGAGACGCGGGTAACGTGGAAAAGCCAAAGTCTTTATTAAGCAAAACCGAAGGGAAGGGGTGAGCTGGGAGGTAAAAAACGGGGATGGGCAGGGCCTGAGGGCTGCAGGGAGGGAGATGGCACCAGGGAGAGGGATGGCAGGAGCTACTGGAGCTTTCCCCAGGCTCAGCTGTGAGCAGCTAGAGCTGTGCCTGGAGCTCCAGCTGGTTCCTTCTGCCGTGCAGCTGGTTCCATCTCCAAGGGGAACTGAAAATGGCTGAAGGAAGCCGCTCCATCCGATCCAGCTGACAAAGGAAGTGGCGAAGATCTGCTCTGGAATGTCAGCTGGATCCCTATGCTGGTGCAGGATGGGCTCTCCCCTGAGGGCGTGAAGAGCTGAAAGAGAGAGGAGCAGAGTCACGGCCAGAGGCCAGATTGAGGGAATGCAAGGAAAGCCTCCTGCCAGGGCCATCCCAGCCGGCTGTTGCCATGGCCAGGAGGGAGAGGCAGCCACGGGCTTGGGCCAGAGGGTGCTGGCCACGGATCCCCCACGTGTCCCTGAAAGCTCTCCGGGCTCTGCCCCCGCCGCCCCTGGTCCGCACAGGGAGCAGAGCCCTCGGCAGCCCGGGCACGGACTGTAGCTGCAGGGCCGGCATGTGCAGCTGCCCCCGGCGGTCCCCGCTGGCCCGCGGCTGCCCTCACTCACCCTCAGCGAGGACCTGGAGCTCCTCCTTCTGCCCCGTCATCAGCGCTGCGGCCACCCCTGGCAAGACAGAGGCACAGGTGGCGGCCCCGGGCGGCACAGCTGCCCGACACGGGCGCTGCCAGCCCCGGGGCCGCACGCCCTCCTCCCCGGGCAGGGCTCGGGCCGGGCCCCTGCCGCACGCTGCCGCCCCGGGGAGGGCTCGGCTCCGGCTGCCGGGGCAGCAGCCGGGCCGGGAGGCGGGGAGGGACGCCGGGCTTGTGGCTCACCGATGATGCTGATGGCCGTCTCTCGCAGGGGGCTCTGCGGGCTCTGCAGGCGCGGCAGGGCGCAGCGCAGGTGCTCGGCCGCTGGGCTCAGGTCCTGCAACAGCTGCGGGGAGCGCTGGCAGGGAAGGCCCGGCGCGGGCTCTGCCCCTCGGCCGGGCGCTGCCCGAGCCCGGTACCGGCCGAGCCGGCCCGCACGTCCCAGGGCAGGGAGTGGTGTGCGGGGCGCAGGCTGGCGGCCCCGGGTGCGGCTCGGCAGGGGCACAGCTGCCAGCCCCCCACGCTGAGCACTGGGGCCAGGGGGCTTCTCCAGCCTGCGGCTGGGGCTGCCGGGCTGTCCTTACCAGGCTCTGGGCGAACTTCATCCGCAGCTCCTCCAGGTCTGTCGTCCTCGGGCAGTGTGCCGCACAAAGCAGGGCTTCGCGAGAGTCCTGGAGAGCAGCAGAGAGCCGCAGGTGGCACTGGAGCCCAGGGCACAGGACCCGTGTCCCTGTGCCAAGGCCAGGGGGAGGCTGGAGCCCGCCAGGCGCCAGGGCAGGAGGGGGCCGAGCCCCCTGCCATGGATGGGGCAGCATCCCACAGAACCTCACCTTGGCCACGTGCCAAGCACAGGAATAGAGGCAGCAGGCACTGGCTCAGGATTCTCGTGAGAGGCTCTTCCCCCTCTTCCACTCCCAGCTCCATCACCTGGCTGAAGAGCTGAATGGAGAGCAGCTGCAGCTGGCTGTTGTCCTGGAAGGAAAGGAAAAGTCCTAAGCACCAAATGCTCCAGGCCCACTGGGGCAACGGCCGAAAACTGCAGAGAGCACAGAGTTTCCAGGCAGGGGCCAGTGCCCTGGGCAGGGGGCACAGAGCCTTACGTTGTCAAAGTGTGGCAGCAGGGGCTCAGCTAGCTTCAGGGCGGTGATGCTGGGTATCTTGAGGTGTTTGTCCTGCAGCCCGTGCGTGAGCACGGAGAGGCTCGTCCAGAGCATCTCCGCATTGGGATCACGCAGCTGCTCCAGCAGGTGTTGATAGAGGCCGCGTATTCCTCTGCCCTGTGTGCAAGACGGGGCTGTGCTGTGAAGCCGTGAACGGCTGCAGCACCAGCAGCTGCTCGGGGCACTGGGGCAGCTGAAGCGGGAGGCAGGAGAGCTGGGAGCAGCTGCCTCTGCTGGCAGAGGCCAGCCAAGGCCAAAGGTGTGTGTTCCCCCGCCCCACGCTGCCAGCGCGGCTTCAGCCACTGCCCCCTTCTCACCAGCGAGGGCTCCTTGCTGAGCAGCACCAGGCCTCTGAGCTGCAGGCGCAGCCTGTCCCTGCACTGGCTGGGCAGGTGCCTGGATAGGAGCCAGAGGGCACTGGGACCGTGTCGGCTCAAGTCCAGACAGTCCAGGAGCTGAAAGGCACAGGGCAGTGACGGGGGAGCCGGCCGGCAGGAGCCCGGAGCCGCACAGGGCCGGGCCCCTGCAGCAGCGGCAGCGGGCGCGGGCAGCGTCCCAGGCGGCTGCGGCTAGCAGAGGCCCCAGAGCTGGGAGGCAGCTCAGGCAGGCAGCGCTGGCCGTCAGGCTCACCTCCACAAAGAACGCCAGAGCAGGCAGATCCCGGCGTGGCTGCTTGCGGATGAGCAGGCTGAGCAGGTGCGAGGCCATGTGGGGACACAGGGGGCTCAAGCCACGGCGCATCTCCCTGGCAGGGGAAAAAGGCACCAAGGCCCTGAGCCGGCAGGCAAACCTCTCCCAGGAGTGACTGACAGAGGTCTGATCATTCCCCAGCACTCTGCAAGGGGACACGGGCCCCTTGGGAAGCGGCTGCTCCTGGGCATCCTCCTGTGCCAGGCTTGTGCAGTCTGCTCGGCCGTGCCTCGCTGGCAAGGCCCTCTGGCTTACGGCCGCGGGGACTGTGTGGGGCACTCCGGGCACGGGGCACAAATGCTGGCAGTGGCGGAGGGGAGAAGGGGGTCTCACCTGGCCAGCAGGCCCGCTGCCTCGTGCTGGGTGTTGGCACAGAGCAGGGCGTCCCAGACCTGTGTGTGCTCCAGAGCCACCAGCTTCTTGTCGAAGCCCAGTCGGGAGAGCAGAGCCTTCATGGTGTGCGCTGCAAACCTGTGTGCCGAGCAAAGGCCGGGTCACGCTGGGAGCACTGGCCCTGGCCACAGGGGGCATGGGAAGGACAGGGCGACTGGCACCTGTTGGGGTCGCTGGGAAGGCCGTGTTCCTCCCGGCACACTCTCCAGAAGCTCCTGGTCTCAACGTCCTCTGGCATCTGCTCTGTGGTGGAAAACATTTGCAAGAGCAGATCCACGAGCAGCTGGGGAGAATAAATGTGCATCCCGTAGTGCCACTCAGACGTGGGGACAATCCTGCGCAGCACCAGAGTTGCCTGCAAGAGACAAAGCACCCCGAGGCAGAGCTCAGTGCCGAGGTGCCCATGAGGCAGGGCCCGAGGGGAGAGGCAGGGCGGGCACCCGGCCTGCTGTCCCTGAGCCTGCCCTGAGCCCAGCTTTCAGCCCAGGCCGGGAGCTGCAGCGTGGGGAGAGCATGGAGAGCTGCTGGAGAGGGTGACCTGGAGGGCGAGCAAAGGCCAGCTCCAGAAACTCACAGCCAGGGCAAAGGCGGCCTCATTCCCGCTGCAGAAGATCCTGCCGTGCGGTGGCTGCTGCTCTAGCACGGAGAGCAGCGCCGGAAGGACCTCCTCCATGGCGACTTCTGAGGTGGCCATGGCCCTCCACATCAGTGTGGCAGCTCTGTGGGACCAGAGCTGTGTGTCAGCACCCTGCCCCGTGCAGCTGCGTGGGGCCGGGTGACAGAGCCCCGGTGCCCTGAGGGGCCGGGAGGGAGCATGGCAGCAGGCTTGGGAAACAGAGGGGCCCGAGGGGCCCTACGGGCCGGTGAGCACCGAGCTCTTGAGGCAGTGGTGCCCCGTACCTGTCACATAGTGGGGCGCAGTGCAGGAGGCTCATGACCACGTGAGCGGGATGTTCTTCGGTCAGGCTCACGATGGCCATTTGCAGCCCGGCGTCCACGGTGTCGCAGGACGCCAGTCTCTCCAGGATGGCCCTGACCGTGGCTAGCACCTGGAGGGAACGGCATGAGGGAGACTTGGTGTGCTATCCAAGGCAGCAACTTGCCCAGCTTCGCCCAGGAAGTGCTTGCCTTCCCACCCCACTGTGATGGCCCCAAAGGCTGAGCTGGACCAGCAGACATGGCTTGAGGGGCCACGTGATCCTGGGAGGCCTTCAGCCCCGGCCCCAGGCTGCTTGCCTGCTGCGGTGAAGAAACACCCTTCTGGCAAAACCCCAGACTGGGTGCAGGACTCACAGTCAGGGCAGTCACAGCGTCCGCCTCCGGGATGGCCTGATTGAGGGTGTTTGAGGTGGCCATCCCCTCCGTCAGGGCCATGTCAGCCTCCGCCCGGCCCTCGGCCGCTGCCCGCTCACAGCTTGCAGCGAGCTCAGCGGGCACAGTGCTGGCAGCAGGCTCTGCCCGCAGCTGGCTGGGCACGGAGTCGGGCTGGGCCGTGCCTCCGGTCACGGTGGCCCTGTTCTTTCTGCGCCGAAGGCGCAGGAACCTCCGCAGTGCCTGCAGCAGAAGGAAGGGCGGGAAGAGAGGGACGTTCCATGGTCTGCTGCAAGGACGGGGCTGGGCCGAGCAGGGCCAGCAGGCCCGGCCCAGGTGGGGATGGCCGCAGGTACCTGCGCCGCTCTACGGAAGCAGCCGCGGGTGGTCTCCTGCTCTTGAGTGGCGTCCTTGGCTGCATCTGGCAAAGAGGGAGAGCAGCCAGAGCTGAGGGGCTGTGGGAGAGGCCGGAGAACACAGGCCAGCCCTGCGCTCCCCAGGCAGGGACAGCCCCCTGCGTGCCCGAGGGACGGAGCACGACTGCCATCGGGGGGGCAGTCCCTGCCCCTGTCCCATCCTGTCCGTGGGCATGTCCATAGGGATGGGATGGGATGGGATGGGATGGGATGGGATGGGATGGGATGGGATGGGATGGGATGGGATGGGATGGGATGGGATGGGATGGGATGGGATGGGGCGGGATGGGGCCTAGGCTGGCTGCAGGCACCAGGCCTGTGGCCCAGCTGCACCACTCACCGTCCTGCAGCGGCTGCAACTGCTCCGGCTCTGCAGGCTGCTGCACTGGGGCAGCTGCAGGGCCGTTCTTTTTCTTCCCCCGAAGGCTCCTGAACAGGCTGAGCACTTTGCTCGCCATCCCGCTGCCCGACCTCGAGGGACAGATGCCTCGGCAGAGGTCCGAGTCAGCGGTGCCGCAGTCGTGCCTTGCAGGCACCTGCGACAGGGAGGCCTCAGGAGGATGACAGGACAGCAAGTCCTGCCCTGTGTTCTCGAGGGCTCCTGCCACAATGACAGGAGACTCCTCGTGAACAATGGAGGTCACCAACTCCCACGGCCTGGCCACAGGGGCACCGGCCACAGGGATGGGAGATGCCTCGGAAAGACTCCGAGTCAACGTGTCCTGAGGTCTGGCCGTGAGGCCAGCCGCAGGAGTAGCGCTTCGGAAAAGCTTCGGGTGGGCAATGAACGAGCTGGCTGTGCGGGGGATCCACACAGCACCACTCTGTCACGTCCTGTCCCGTCGCGTGCACCGAGCACTCTGGCGTGGCCATGACGCTGCCAGCACCTATGTCAGCGCGTGTCACAAAGGGCTGCTGCCACACCCTGTTCCACTGCGCCGCACGGTGACCCTGCTGCACCGTGTCACAAGGGGCCCTTGGTGACGCTGCCACGTGCCCCGGGCCACCCCCTCCCCAGGTATGGCGCCCCTGCTTGGAAGGAATCCGTTGCCCCGAGTGTCTAACACAGCCCTGGACACACCAAGGCCGGCCAAGTGCTCAGGGAAGGCCACTCCACGTCTGTGCCCGGCCCGCACAGCCCAACTCGGTGTGGCCCTGGAGCAGAGCGGCTTCCAGCAAGCAAGAAGCAAACGCATCTTGCCAAGAGCTAAAACACACCAGCTAGGGAAGATGGCATTAATAAAGGCCTTGGAATTCACAGCTCTCTGAGAGACATTTGGGGTTCTTGCTGGGCAGAGGTGATCCGCCTCTGTCCTGTGCTCAAAGCGGGGAACACACCCTACCACAGGTGCTTGGCTTGCTCTCCGCAGGCCCAGGCAGGTGCCAAAGCTGCTCTTGACAGCCTTCTCCCTTCCCATGCCCCACTGCCAAGTGCAAGGGGCCTCAGGGACAGAAAGGAGAGCATAGAGGCAGAGGCAGACAGCTGCACCTACATCATTGGGGGGGCTCCTGGGGAATCACTTTGCTTGAGAAGCAAGCCCCTCTCTTCCAAAGGCATTTCCACAAATGTGCACATTTCCCGGGGAGCACCAACACACACTTCAGAAACTCTGGCAAGGCTGAATTCCTTCTGCTCCTTGCAGCCATGGCACTCCAGCTCCAGCTCCTCTTTCTTCTCCCGAGTATGTTTCCATGGGTCCTTTCTGGCACGCAGCCCCGGGCCCCCTATAAACAGGAGCTGCCCGCTGCCTCCTCATGTGCCTGAACTCCTGCCTGCGCTCAGGGCAGCAAAAGCAGGCTGTTGCCAGCCAGGGAGCGGAGCCCTGTTCCCGCAGGAGGCTCTGGTGAGCCCCTTCCCACTGTGCACGCAGCACTTCTCCTGCCTGCCCAGAACGCTCCTGGCAGAGCAGAGCACAAGCTGGCCGGCTCTGGGCTCAGCACAGCCCAAACACAGGCGCACCCCAAACACAAAGCAGCAGCTGTTTTGCAGCCATGCCCCAGAGAGATGGCAAGGATCCCCTGCCCCTGGGCTCACTTGCTTGCCTTTCTGACTGGCTCTGAGGCAGGGGCAGCGCTTCCTGGCTTGTGGGGAGAGCAGAGGCGCCGGAACCACACGCAGCCTGCAGGCACTGCCTGACAGCGCTGCGGCCACTGGGACGCCTCTGAGCCTCTGCCACTCCGCTGCTGCTGCCGCTGCTGGTGCAGCTTCATTTGCTTTTTGGCACAGCCAGAGCTCACTGCTAGGCCACGGTGGTCTCTGGTTCTGCCCTCTTCCTGTCCCTGTGTAGGGCTGGAGCATTGCTGTGCTTTCAGGAAGCTTTCTGTGAAGACTTCCAGCATTGCAAGCTCCTTTGCCCTCGCTGGATGCCTGCCATGGAATCCCTGACGGCTGGCTTCAGAGCACACCCCAAGCCAGCTCTTCTAAAACCCAGGGTCACTGTCCCCCTCAGCGTGCTCAGCACCACCTTGAACTCCACGGCGCTGTGCAACTGGAGCAGCAGGATAGGGAGCTTTGCAGCCTGAGCTGCCCTTCTTCCTCTCTGTCCGTGCACAGAAGGCAGCAGGGAAGAGAAGGGCAGCAGGGTTCTGCGTGTCCCCGGGCTCAGGTTTTGGGCTGCTTCAGCTCCATGGAGACGCGGGTAACGTGGAAAAGCCAAAGTCTTTATTAAGCAAAACCGAAGGGAAGGGGTGAGCTGGGAGGTAAAAAACGGGGATGGGCAGGGCCTGAGGGCTGCAGGGAGGGAGATGGCACCAGGGAGAGGGATGGCAGGAGCTACTGGAGCTTTCCCCAGGCTCAGCTGTGAGCAGCTAGAGCTGTGCCTGGAGCTCCAGCTGGTTCCTTCTGCCGTGCAGCTGGTTCCATCTCCAAGGGGAACTGAAAATGGCTGAAGGAAGCCGCTCCATCCGATCCAGCTGACAAAGGAAGTGGCGAAGATCTGCTCTGGAATGTCAGCTGGATCCCTATGCTGGTGCAGGATGGGCTCTCCCCTGAGGGCGTGAAGAGCTGAAAGAGAGAGGAGCAGAGTCACGGCCAGAGGCCAGATTGAGGGAATGCAAGGAAAGCCTCCTGCCAGGGCCATCCCAGCCGGCTGTTGCCATGGCCAGGAGGGAGAGGCAGCCACGGGCTTGGGCCAGAGGGTGCTGGCCACGGATCCCCCACGTGTCCCTGAAAGCTCTCCGGGCTCTGCCCCCGCCGCCCCTGGTCCGCACAGGGAGCAGAGCCCTCGGCAGCCCGGGCACGGACTGTAGCTGCAGGGCCGGCATGTGCAGCTGCCCCCGGCGGTCCCCGCTGGCCCGCGGCTGCCCTCACTCACCCTCAGCGAGGACCTGGAGCTCCTCCTTCTGCCCCGTCATCAGCGCTGCGGCCACCCCTGGCAAGACAGAGGCACAGGTGGCGGCCCCGGGCGGCACAGCTGCCCGACACGGGCGCTGCCAGCCCCGGGGCCGCACGCCCTCCTCCCCGGGCAGGGCTCGGGCCGGGCCCCTGCCGCACGCTGCCGCCCCGGGGAGGGCTCGGCTCCGGCTGCCGGGGCAGCAGCCGGGCCGGGAGGCGGGGAGGGACGCCGGGCTTGTGGCTCACCGATGATGCTGATGGCCGTCTCTCGCAGGGGGCTCTGCGGGCTCTGCAGGCGCGGCAGGGCGCAGCGCAGGTGCTCGGCCGCTGGGCTCAGGTCCTGCAACAGCTGCGGGGAGCGCTGGCAGGGAAGGCCCGGCGCGGGCTCTGCCCCTCGGCCGGGCGCTGCCCGAGCCCGGTACCGGCCGAGCCGGCCCGCACGTCCCAGGGCAGGGAGTGGTGTGCGGGGCGCAGGCTGGCGGCCCCGGGTGCGGCTCGGCAGGGGCACAGCTGCCAGCCCCCCACGCTGAGCACTGGGGCCAGGGGGCTTCTCCAGCCTGCGGCTGGGGCTGCCGGGCTGTCCTTACCAGGCTCTGGGCGAACTTCATCCGCAGCTCCTCCAGGTCTGTCGTCCTCGGGCAGTGTGCCGCACAAAGCAGGGCTTCGCGAGAGTCCTGGAGAGCAGCAGAGAGCCGCAGGTGGCACTGGAGCCCAGGGCACAGGACCCGTGTCCCTGTGCCAAGGCCAGGGGGAGGCTGGAGCCCGCCAGGCGCCAGGGCAGGAGGGGGCCGAGCCCCCTGCCATGGATGGGGCAGCATCCCACAGAACCTCACCTTGGCCACGTGCCAAGCACAGGAATAGAGGCAGCAGGCACTGGCTCAGGATTCTCGTGAGAGGCTCTTCCCCCTCTTCCACTCCCAGCTCCATCACCTGGCTGAAGAGCTGAATGGAGAGCAGCTGCAGCTGGCTGTTGTCCTGGAAGGAAAGGAAAAGTCCTAAGCACCAAATGCTCCAGGCCCACTGGGGCAACGGCCGAAAACTGCAGAGAGCACAGAGTTTCCAGGCAGGGGCCAGTGCCCTGGGCAGGGGGCACAGAGCCTTACGTTGTCAAAGTGTGGCAGCAGGGGCTCAGCTAGCTTCAGGGCGGTGATGCTGGGTATCTTGAGGTGTTTGTCCTGCAGCCCGTGCGTGAGCACGGAGAGGCTCGTCCAGAGCATCTCCGCATTGGGATCACGCAGCTGCTCCAGCAGGTGTTGATAGAGGCCGCGTATTCCTCTGCCCTGTGTGCAAGACGGGGCTGTGCTGTGAAGCCGTGAACGGCTGCAGCACCAGCAGCTGCTCGGGGCACTGGGGCAGCTGAAGCGGGAGGCAGGAGAGCTGGGAGCAGCTGCCTCTGCTGGCAGAGGCCAGCCAAGGCCAAAGGTGTGTGTTCCCCCGCCCCACGCTGCCAGCGCGGCTTCAGCCACTGCCCCCTTCTCACCAGCGAGGGCTCCTTGCTGAGCAGCACCAGGCCTCTGAGCTGCAGGCGCAGCCTGTCCCTGCACTGGCTGGGCAGGTGCCTGGATAGGAGCCAGAGGGCACTGGGACCGTGTCGGCTCAAGTCCAGACAGTCCAGGAGCTGAAAGGCACAGGGCAGTGACGGGGGAGCCGGCCGGCAGGAGCCCGCAGCCGCACAGGGCCGGGCCCCTGCAGCAGCGGCAGCGGGCGCGGGCAGCGTCCCAGGCGGCTGCGGCTAGCAGAGGCCCCAGAGCTGGGAGGCAGCTCAGGCAGGCAGCGCTGGCCGTCAGGCTCACCTCCACAAAGAACGCCAGAGCAGGCAGATCCCGGCGTGGCTGCTTGCGGATGAGCAGGCTGAGCAGGTGCGAGGCCATGTGGGGACACAGGGGGCTCAAGCCACGGCGCATCTCCCTGGCAGGGGAAAAAGGCACCAAGGCCCTGAGCCGGCAGGCAAACCTCTCCCAGGAGTGACTGACAGAGGTCTGATCATTCCCCAGCACTCTGCAAGGGGACACGGGCCCCTTGGGAAGCGGCTGCTCCTGGGCATCCTCCTGTGCCAGGCTTGTGCAGTCTGCTCGGCCGTGCCTCGCTGGCAAGGCCCTCTGGCTTACGGCCGCGGGGACTGTGTGGAGCACTCCGGGCACGGGGCACAAATGCTGGCAGTGGCGGAGGGGAGAAGGGGGTCTCACCTGGCCAGCAGGCCCGCTGCCTCGTGCTGGGTGTTGGCACAGAGCAGGGCGTCCCAGACCTGTGTGTGCTCCAGAGCCACCAGCTTCTTGTCGAAGCCCAGTCGGGAGAGCAGAGCCTTCATGGTGTGCGCTGCAAACCTGTGTGCCGAGCAAAGGCCGGGTCACGCTGGGAGCACTGGCCCTGGCCACAGGGGGCATGGGAAGGACAGGGCGACTGGCACCTGTTGGGGTCGCTGGGAAGGCCGTGTTCCTCCCGGCACACTCTCCAGAAGCTCCTGGTCTCAACGTCCTCTGGCATCTGCTCTGTGGTGGAAAACATTTGCAAGAGCAGATCCACGAGCAGCTGGGGAGAATAAATGTGCATCCCGTAGTGCCACTCAGACGTGGGGACAATCCTGCGCAGCACCAGAGTTGCCTGCAAGAGACAAAGCACCCCGAGGCAGAGCTCAGTGCCGAGGTGCCCATGAGGCAGGGCCCGAGGGGAGAGGCAGGGCGGGCACCCGGCCTGCTGTCCCTGAGCCTGCCCTGAGCCCAGCTTTCAGCCCAGGCCGGGAGCTGCAGCGTGGGGAGAGCATGGAGAGCTGCTGGAGAGGGTGACCTGGAGGGCGAGCAAAGGCCAGCTCCAGAAACTCACAGCCAGGGCAAAGGCGGCCTCATTCCCGCTGCAGAAGATCCTGCCGTGCGGTGGCTGCTGCTCTAGCACGGAGAGCAGCGCCGGAAGGACCTCCTCCATGGCGACTTCTGAGGTGGCCGTGGCCCTCCACATCAGTGTGGCAGCTCTGTGGGACCAGAGCTGTGTGTCAGCTGCGTGGGGCCGGGTGACAGAGCCCCGGTGCCCTGAGGGGCCGGGAGGGAGCATGGCAGCAGGCTTGGGAAACAGAGGTGCCCGAGGGGCCCTACGGGCCGGTGAGCACCGAGCTCTTGAGGCAGTGGTGCCCCGTACCTGTCACATAGTGGGGCGCAGTGCAGGAGGCTCATGACCACGTGAGCGGGATGTTCTTCGGTCAGGCTCACGATGGCCATTTGCAGCCCGGCGTCCACGGTGTCGCAGGACGCCAGTCTCTGCAGGATGGCCCTGACCGTGGCTAGCACCTGGAGGGAACGGCATGGGGGAGACTTGGTGTGCTATCCAAGGCAGCAACTTGCCCAGCTTCTCCCAGGAAGTGCTTGCCTTCCCAGCCCACTGTGATGGCCCCAAAGGCTGAGCTGGACCAGCAGACATGGCTTGAGGGGCCACGTGATCCTGGGAGGCCTTCAGCCCCGGCCCCAGGCTGATTGCCTGCTGCGGTGAAGAAACACCCTTCTGGCAAAACCCCAGACTGGGTGCAGGACTCACAGTCAGGGCAGTCACAGCGTCCGCCTCCGGGATGGCCTGATTGAGGGTGTTTGAGGTGGCCATCCCCTCCGTCAGGGCCATGTCAGCCTCCGCCCGGCCCTCGGCCGCTGCCCGCTCACAGCTTGCAGCGAGCTCAGCGGGCGCAGTGCTGGCAGCAGGCTCTGCCCGCAGCTGGCTGGGCATGGAGTCGGGCTGGGCCGTGCCTCCGGTCACGGTGGCCCTGTTCTTTCTGCGCCGAAGGCGCTGGAACCTCCGCAGTGCCTGCAGCAGAAGGAAGGGCGGGAAGAGAGGGACGTTCCATGGTCTGCTGCAAGGACGGGGCTGGGCCGAGCAGGGCCAGCAGGCCCGGCCCAGGTGGGGATGGCCGCAGGTACCTGCGCCGCTCTACGGAAGCAGCCGCGGGTGGTCTCCTGCTCTTGAGTGGCGTCCTTGGCTGCATCTGGCAAAGAGGGAGAGCAGCCAGAGCTGAGGGGCTGTGGGAGAGGCCGGAGAACACAGGCCAGCCCTGCGCTCCCCAGGCAGGGACAGGCCCCTGCGTGCCCGAGGGACGGAGCACGACTGCCATCGGGGGGGCAGTCCCTGCCCCTGTCCCATCCTGTCCGTGGGCATGTCCATAGGGATGGGATGGGATGGGATGGGATGGGATGGGATGGGATGGGATGGGATGGGGCGGGATGGGGCGGGATGGGGCGGGATGGGGCGGGATGGGGCCTAGGCTGGCTGCAGGCACCAGGCCTGTGGCCCAGCTGCACCACTCACCGTCCTGCAGCGGCTGCAACTGCTCTGGCTCTGCAGGCTGCTGCACTGGGGCAGCTGCAGGGCCGTTCTTTTTCTTCCCCCGAAGGCTCCTGAACAGGCTGAGCACTTTGCTCGCCATCCCGCTGCCCGACCTGGAGGGACAGATGCCTCGGCAGATGTCCGAGTCAGCGGTGCCGCAGTCGTGCCTTGCAGGCACCTGCGACAGGGAGGCCTCAGGAGGATGACAGGACAGCAAGTCCTGCCCTATGTTCTCGAGGGCTCCTGCCACAATGACAGGAGACTCCTCGTGAAGGATGGAGGTCACCAACTCCCACGGCCTGGCCACAGGGGCACCGGCCGCAGGGATGGGAGATGCCTCGGAAAGACTCCGAGTCAACGTGTCCCGAGGTCTGGCCGTGAGGCCAGCCGCAGGAGTAGCGCTTCGGAAAAGCTTCGGGTGGGCAATGAAGGAGCTGGCTGTGCGGGGGATCCACGCAGCACCGCTCTGTCACGTCCTGTCCCGTCGCGTGCACCGAGCACTCTGGCGTGGCCGTGACGCTGCCAGCACCTATGTCAGCGCGTTTCACAAAGGGCTGCTGCCACAGCCTGTTCCACTGCGCCGCACGGTGACCCTGCTGCACCGTGTCACAAGGGGCCCTTGGTGACACTGCCACGTGCCCCAGGGCCACCCCCTCCCCAGGCAAGGCGCCCCTGGTTGGAAGGAATCCGTTGCCCCGAGTGTCTAACACAGCCCTGGACACACCAAGGCCGGCCAAGTGCTCTCCAGGTCTGTGCCCGGCCCGCACAGCCCAGCTCGGTGCTGGCCCTGGAGCAGAGCGGCTTCCAGCAAGCAAGAAGCAAACGCATCTTGCCAAGAGCTAAAACACACCAGCTAGGGAAGATGGCATTAATAAAGGCCTTGGAATTCACAGCTCTCTGAGAGACATTTGGGGTTCTCAGCTGGACAGAGATGATCCGGCTCTGTCCTGTGCTCAAAGCGGGGAACACACCCTACCACAGGTGCTTGGTTTGGTCTCCGCAGGCCCAGGCAGGTGCCAAAGCTGCTCTTGACAGCCTTCTCCCTTCCCACGCCCCACTGCCAAGTGCAAGGGGCCTCCGGGACAGAAAGGAGCGCAGGGAAGCAAAGGGAGACAGCTGCACCTACCTCACTGGGGGCTCCTGGGGAAGCACTTTGCTTGAGAAGCAAGCCCCTCTCTTCCAAAGGCATTTCCCCAAATGCGCACATTTCCCAGGGAGCACCAACACACATTTCAGAAACTCTGGCAAGGCTGAATTCCTTCTGCTCCTTGCAGCCATGGCACTCCAGCTGGAGCTCCTCTTCCTTCCCCCGAGTCTGTTTCCATGGGTCCTTTCTGGCACGCAGCCCCGGGCCCCCTATAAACAGGAGCTGCCCGCTGCCTCTTCACATGCCTGAACTCCTGCCTGCGCTCAGGGCAGCAAAAGCAGGCTGTTGCCAGCCAGGGAGCGGAGCCCTGTTCCCGCAGGAGGCTCTGGTCAGCCCCTTCCCACTGTGCACGCAGCACTTCTCCTGCCCGCCCAGAACGCTCCTGGCAGAGCAGAGCACAAGCTGGCCGGCTCTGGGCTCAGCACACCCCAAACACAGGTGCAGGGAGACGCAGCAGCTGTTTTGCATCCATGCCCCAGAGAGATGGGAAGGATCCCCTGGCCCTGGTCTCAGTTGGTTGGGTTTCTGACTGGCTCTGAGGCAGGGGCAGCGCTTCCTCGCTTGTGGGGAGAGCAGAGGCGCCGGAACCGCACGCAGCATGCAGGCACTGCCTGACAGCGCTGCGGCCACTGGGACGCCTCTGAGCCTCTGCCACTCCGCTGCTGCAGGACAGGGAGCTTTGCAGCCTGAGCTGGCCTTGTTCCTCTCTGTCCGTGCAGAGAATGCAGCGCAGAAGAGAAGGGCAGCAGGGTTCCGCGTGTCCCCGGGCTCAGGGTTTGCGCCGCTTCAGCTCCACGGAGACGCGGGTAACGTGCAAAAGCTAAACTCTTTATTAAAGGAAAGCGAAGGGAAGGGGTGAGCTGGTAGGTAAAAAAGGGGATGAGCAGGGCCTGAGGGCTGCAGGGAGGGAGATGCCAGCAGGGAGAGGGATGGCAGGAGCTCCTGGAGCTTCCCACAGGCTCAGCTGTGAGCAGCTAGAGCTGTGCCTGGAGCTGCAGCTGGTCTCTTCTGTTCTGCAGGTGCTCCCATCTCCAGTGGGAGCTGGAAATTGCCAGACTCCGGTCCATCTGATTCAGCTGACAAACGAAGTCGCAGAGATCTGGTTTTGAATGCCAGCTGCATCAGTGTGCTCCTGCAGGATGGGCTCTGATCTTCCCCGATGGCTTGAAGAGCTGGAAGAGAGAGGAACAGAGCCACGGCCAGAGGCCGGATTGAGGGAATGCAAGGAAAGCCTCCTGCCAGGGCCATCCCAGCCGGCTGTTGCCATGGCCAGGAGGGAGAGGCAGCCACGGGCTTGGGCCGGAGGGTGCTGGCCACGGATCCCCCACGTGTCCCTGAAAGCTCTCCGGGCTCTGCCCCCGCCGCCCCTCGTCCGCACAGAGAGCAGAGCCCTGGGCAGCCCGGGCACGGACTGTAGCTGCAGGGCCGGCATGTGCAGCTGCCCCCGGCGGTCCCCGCTGGCCCGCGGCTGCCCTCACTCACCCTCAGTGAGGACCTGGAGCTCCTCCTTCTGCCCCGTCATGAGCGCTGCGGCCACCCCTGGCAAGACAGAGGCACAGGTGGCGGCCCCGGGTGGCACATCTGCCCGACACGGGCGCTGCCAGCCCCGGGGCCGCACGCCCTCCTCCCCGGGCAGGGCTCGGGCCGGGCCCCTGCCGCACGCTGCCGCCCCGGGGAGGGCTGGGCTCAGGCTGCCGGGGCAGCAGCCGGGCCGGGAGGCGGGGAGGGACGCCGGGCTTGTGGCTCACCAATGATGCTGACGGCCGTCTCTCACAGGGGGCTCTGCGGGCTCTGCAGGCGCGGCAGGGCGCAGCGCAGGTGCTCGGCCGCTGGGCTCAGGTCCTGCAACAGCTGCGGGGAGCGCTGGCAGGGAAGTCCCGGCGCGGGCTCTGCCCCTCAGCCGGGCGCTGCCCGAGCCCGGTACCGGCCGAGCCGGCCCGCACGTCCCAGGGCAGGGAGTGGTGTGCGGGGCGCAGGCTGGCGGCCCCGGGTGCGGCTCGGCAGGGGCACAGCTGCCAGCCCCCCACGCTGAGCACTGGGGCCAGGGGGCTTCTCCAGCCTGCGGCTGGGGCTGCCGGGCTGTCCTTACCAGGCTCTGGGCGAACTTCATCCGCCGCTCCTCCAGGTCCGTCCTCCTCGGGCAGCGTGCCGCACAAAGCAGGGCTTCGCGAGAGTCCTGGAGAGCAGCAGAGAGCCGCAGGTGGCACTGGAGCCCAGGGCACAGGACCCGTGTCCCTGTGCCAAGGCCAGGGGGAGGCTGGAGCCCGCCAGGCGCCAGGGCAGGAGGGGGCCGAGCCCCCTGCCATGGATGGGGCAGCATCCCACAGAACCTCACCTTGGCCACGTGCCAAGCACAGGAATAGAGGCAGCAGGCACTGGCTCAGGATTCTCGTGAGAGGCTCTTCCCCCTCTTCCACTCCCAGCTCCATCACCTGGCTGAAGAGCTGAATGGAGAGCAGCTGCAGCTGGCTGTTGTCCTGGAAGGAAAGGAAAAGTCCTAAGCACCAAATGCTCCAGGCCCACTGGGGCAACGGCCGAAAACTGCAGAGAGCACAGAGTTTGCAGGCAGGGGCCAGTGCCCTGGGCAGGGGGCACAGAGCCTTACGTTGTCAAAGTGTGGCAGCAGGGGCTCAGCTAGCTTCAGGGCGGTGATGCTGGGTATCTTGAGGTGTTTGTCCTGCAGCACGTGCGTGAGCACGGAGAGGCTGGTCCAGAGCATCTCCGCATTGGGATCACGCAGCTGCTCCAGCAGGTGTTGATAGAGGCCGCGTATTCCTCTGCCCTGTGTGCAAGACGGGGCTGTGCTGTGAAGCCGTGAACGGCTGCAGCAGCAGCAGCTGCTGGTGGCACTGGGGCAGCTGAAGCGGGAGGCAGGAGAGCTGGGAGCAGCTGCCTCTGCTGGCAGAGCCCAGCCAAGGCCAAAGGTGTGTGTTCCCCCGCCCCACGCTGCCAGCGCGGCTTCAGCCACTGCCCCCTTCTCACCAGCGAGGGCTCCTTGCTGAGCAGCATGAGGCCTCTGAGCTGCAGGCGCAGCCTGTCCCTGCACTGGCTCGGCAGGTGCCTGGATAGGAGCCAGAGGGCACTGGGACCGTATCGGCTCAAGTCCAGACAGTCCAGGAGCTGAAAGGCACAGGGCAGTGACGGGGGAGCCGGCCGGCAGGAGCCCGGAGCCGCACAGTGCCGGGCCCCTGCAGCAGCGGCAGCGGGCGCGGGCAGCGTCCCAGGCGGCTGCGGCTAGCAGAGGCCCCAGAGCTGGGAGGCAGCTCAGGCAGGCAGCGCTGGCCGTCAGGCTCACCTCCACAAAGAAGGCCAGAGCAGGCAGATCCCGGCGTGGCTGCTTGCGGATGAGCAGGCTGAGCAGGTGCGAGGCCATGTGGGGACACAGGGGGCTCAAGCCACGGCGCATCTCCCTGGCAGGGGAAAAAGGCACCAAGGCCCTGAGCCGGCGGGCAAACCTCTCCCAGGAGTGACTGACAGAGGTCTGATCATTCCCCAGCACTCTGCAAGGGGACACGGGCCCCTTGGGAAGCGGCTGCTCCTGGGCATCCTCCTCTGCCAGGCTTGTGCAGTCTGCTCGGCCGTGCCTCGCTGGCAAGGCCCTCTGGCTTACGGCCGCGGGGACTGTGTGGGGCACTCCGGGCACGGGGCACAAATGCTGGCAGTGGCGGAGGGGAGAAGGGGGTCTCACCTGGCCAGCAGGCCCGCTGCCTCGTGCTGGGTGTTGGCACAGAGCAGGGCGTCCCAGACCTGTGTGTGCTCCAGAGCCACCAGCTTCTTGTCGAAGCCCAGTCGGGAGAGCAGAGCCTTCATGGTGTGCGCTGCAAACCTGTGTGCCGAGCAAAGGCCGGGTCACGCTGGGAGCACTGGCCCTGGCCACAGGGGGCATGGGAAGGACAGGGCGACTGGCACCTGTTGGGGTCGCTGGGAAGGCCGTGTTCCTCCCGGCACACTCTCCAGAAGCTCCGGGTCTCAACGTCCTCTGGCATCTGCTCTGTGGTGGAAAACATTTGCAAGAGCAGATCCACGAGCAGCTGGGGAGAATAAATGAGCATCCCGTAGTGCCACTCAGACGTGGGGACAATCCTCCGCAGCACCAGAGTTGCCTGCAAGAGACAAAGCACCCCGAGGCAGAGCTCAGTGCCGAGGTGCCCATGAGGCAGGGCCCGAGGGGAGAGGCAGGGCGGGCACCCGGCCTGCTGTCCCTGAGCCTGCCCTGAGCCCAGCTTTCAGCCCAGGCCGGGAGCTGCAGCGTGGGGAGAGCATGGAGAGCTGCTGGAGAGGGTGACCTGGAGGGCGAGCAAAGGCCAGCTCCAGAAACTCACAGCCAGGGCAAAGGCGGCCTCATTCCCGCTGCAGAAGATCGGGCCGTGCGGTGGCTGCTGCTCTAGCACGGAGAGCAGCGCCGGAAGGACCTCCTCCATGGCGACTTCTGAGGTGGCCATGGCCCTCCACATCAGTGTGGCAGCTCTGTGGGACCAGAGCTGTGTGTCAGCTGCGTGGGGCCGGGTGACAGAGCCCCGGTGCCCTGAGGGGCCGGGAGGGAGCATGGCAGCAGGCTTGGGAAACAGAGGTGCCCGAGGGGCCCTACGGGCCGGTGAGCACCGAGCTCTTGAGGCAGTGGTGCCCCGTACCTGTCACATAGTGGGGCGCAGTGCAGGAGGCTCATGACCACGTGAGTGGGATGTTCTTCGGTCAGGCTGACGATGGCCATTTGCAGCCCGGCGTCCACGGTGTCGCAGGACGCCAGTCTCTCCAGGATGGCCCTGACCGTGGCTAGCACCTGGAGGGAACGGCATGAGGGAGACTTGGTGTGCTATCCAAGGCAGCAACTTGCCCAGCTTCTCCCAGGAAGTGCTTGCCTTCCCAGCCCACTGTGATGGCCCCAAAGGCTGAGCTGGACCAGCAGACATGGCTTGAGGGGCCACGTGATCCTGGGAGGCCTTCAGCCCCGGCCCCAGGCTGCTTGCCTGCTGCGGTGAAGAAACACCCTTCTGGCAAAACCCCAGACTGGGTGCAGGACTCACAGTCAGGGCAGTCACAGCGTCCGCCTCCGGGATGGCCTGACTGCGGGTGTTTGAGGTGGCCATCCCCTCAGTCAGGGCCATGTCAGCCTCCGCCCGGCCCTCGGCCGCTGCCCGCTCACAGCTTGCAGCGAGCTCAGCGGGCGCAGTGCTGGCAGCAGGCTCTGCCCGCAGCTGGCTGGGCACGGAGTCGGGCTGGGCCGTGCCTCCGGTCACGGTGGCCCTGTTCTTTCTGCGCCGAAGGCGCAGGAACCTCCGCAGTGCCTGCAGCAGAAGGAAGGGCGGGAAGAGAGGGACGTTGCATGGTCTGCTGCAAGGACGGGGCTGGGCCGAGCAGGGCCAGCAGGCCCGGCCCAGGTGGGGATGGCCGCAGGTACCTGCGCCGCTCTACGGAAGCAGCAGCGGGTGGTCTCCTGCTCTTGAGTGGCGTCCTTGGCTGCATCTGGCAAAGAGGGAGAGCAGCCAGAGCTGAGGGGCTGTGGGAGAGGCCGGAGAACACAGGCCAGCCCTGCGCTCCCCAGGCAGGGACAGCCCCCTGCGTGCCCGAGGGACGGAGCACGACTGCCATCGGGGGGGCAGTCCCTGCCCCTGTTCCATCCTGTCCGTGGGCATGTCCATAGGGATGGGATGGGATGGGATGGGATGGGATGGGATGGGGCGGGATGGGGCGGGATGGGGCGGGATGGGGCGGGATGGGGCGGGATGGGGCCTAGGCTGGCTGCAGGCACCAGGCCTGTGGCCCAGCTGCACCACTCACCGTCCTGCAGCGGCTGCAACTGCTCTGGCTCTGCAGGCTGCTGCACTGGGGCAGCTGCAGGGCCGTTCTTTTTCTTCCCCCGAAGGCTCCTGAACAGGCTGAGCACTTTGCTCGCCATCCCGCTGCCCGACCTGGAGGGACAGATGCCTCGGCAGATGTCCGAGTCAGCGGTGCCGCAGTCGTGCCTTGCAGGCACCTGCGACAGGGAGGCCTCAGGAGGATGACAGGACAGCAAGTCCTGCCCTGTGTTCTCGAGGGCTCCTGCCACAATGACAGGAGACTCCTCGTGAAGGATGGAGGTCACCAACTCCCACGGCCTGGCCACAGGGGCACCGGCCGCAGGGATGGGAGATGCCTCGGAAAGACTCCGAGTCAACGTGTCCCGAGGTCTGGCCGTGAGGCCAGCCGCAGGAGTAGAGCTTCGGAAAAGCTTCGGGTGGGCAATGAAGGAGCTGGCTGTGCGGGGGATCCACACAGCACCGCTCTGTCACGTCCTGTCCCGTCGCGTGCACCGAGCACTCTGGCGTGGCCGCGACGCTGCCAGCACCTATGTCAGCGCGTGTCACAAAGGGCTGCTGCCACACCCTGTTCCACTGCGCCGCACGGTGACCCTGCTGCACCGTGTCACAAGGGGCCCTTGGTGACACTGCCACGTGCCCCAGGGCCACCCCCTCCCCAGGCAAGGCGCCCCTGCTTGGAAGGAATCCGTTGCCCCGAGTGTCTAACACAGCCCTGGACACACCAAGGCCGGCCAAGTGCTCTCCAGGTCTGTGCCCGGCCCGCACAGCCCAGCTCGGTGCTGGCCCTGGAGCAGAGCGGCTTCCAGCAAGCAAGAAGCAAACGCATCTTGCCAAGAGCTAAAACACACCAGCTAGGGAAGATGGCATTAATAAAGGCCTTGGAATTCACAGCTCTCTGAGAGACATTTGGGGTTCTCAGCTGGACAGAGATGATCCGGCTCTGTCCTGTGCTCAAAGCGGGGAACACACCCTACCACAGGTGCTTGGTTTGGTCTCCGCAGGCCCAGGCAGGTGCCAAAGCTGCTCTTGACAGCCTTCTCCCTTCCCACGCCCCACTGCCAAGTGCAAGGGGCCTCAGGGACAGAAAGGAGCGCAGGGAAGCAAAGGGAGACAGCTGCACCTACCTCACTGGGGGCTCCTGGGGAAGCACTTTGCTTGAGAAGCAAGCCCCTCTCTTCCAAAGGCATTTCCCCAAATGCGCACATTTCCCAGGGAGCACCAACACACACTTAAGAAACTCTGGCAAGGCTGAATTCCTTCTGCTCCTTGCAGCCATGGCACTCCAGCTGGAGCTCCTCTTCCTTCCCCCGAGTCTGTTTCCATGGGTCCTTTCTGGCACGCAGCCCCGGGCCCCCTATAAACAGGAGCTGCCCGCTGCCTCTTCACATGCCTGAACTCCTGCCTGCGCTCAGGGCAGCAAAAGCAGGCTGTTGCCAGCCAGGGAGCGGAGCCCTGTTCCCGCAGGAGGCTCTGGTCAGCCCCTTCCCACTGTGCACGCAGCACTTCTCCTGCCCGCCCAGAACGCTCCTGGCAGAGCAGAGCACAAGCTGGCCGGCTCTGGGCTCAGCACACCCCAAACACAGGTGCAGGGAGACGCAGCAGCTGTTTTGCATCCATGCCCCAGAGAGATGGGAAGGATCCCCTGGCCCTGGTCTCACTTGGTTGGGTTTCTGACTGGCTCTGAGGCAGGGGCAGCGCTTCCTCGCTTGTGGGGAGAGCAGAGGCGCCGGAACCGCACGCAGCGTGCAGGCACTGCCTGACAGCGCTGCGGCCACTGGGACGCCTCTGAGCCTCTGCCACTCCGCTGCTGCAGGACAGGGAGCTTTGCAGCCTGAGCTGGCCTTGTTCCTCTCTGTCCGTGCAGAGAATGCAGCGCAGAAGAGAAGGGCAGCAGGGTTCCGCGTGTCCCCGGGCTCAGGGTTTGCGCCGCTTCAGCTCCACGGAGACGCGGGTAACGTGCAAAAGCTAAACTGTTTATTAAAGGAAAGCGAAGGGAAGGGGTGAGCTGGTAGGTAAAAAAGGGGATGAGCAGGGCCTGAGGGCTGCAGGGAGGGAGATGCCAGCAGGGAGAGGGATGGCAGGAGCTCCTGGAGCTTCCCACAGGCTCAGCTGTGAGCAGCTAGAGCTGTGCCTGGAGCTCCAGCTGGTCTCTTCTGTTCTGCAGGTGCTCCCATCTCCAGTGGGAGCTGGAAATTGCCAGACTCCGGTCCATCTGATTCAGCTGACAAACGAAGTCGCAGAGATCTGGTTTTGAATGCCAGCTGCATCAGTGTGCTCCTGCAGGATGGGCTCTGATCTTCCCCGATGGCTTGAAGAGCTGGAAGAGAGAGGAACAGAGCCACGGCCAGAGGCCGGATTGAGGGAATGCAAGGAAAGCCTCCTGCCAGGGCCATCCCAGCCGGCTGTTGCCATGGCCAGGAGGGAGAGGCAGCCACGGGCTTGGGCCGGAGGGTGCTGGCCACGGATCCCCCACGTGTCCCTGAAAGCTCTCCGGGCTCTGCCCCCGCCGCCCCTGGTCCGCACAGGGAGCAGAGCCCTGGGCAGCCCGGGCACGGAATGTAGCTGCGGGGCCGGCATGTGCAGCTGCCCCCGGCGGTCCCCGCTGGCCCGCGGCTGCCCTCACTCACCCTCAGCGAGGACCTGGAGCTCCTCCTTCTGCCCCGTCATGAGCGCTGCGGCCACCCCTGGCAAGACAGAGGCACAGGTGGCGGCCCCGGGCGGCACAGCTGCCCGACACGGGCGCTGCCAGCCCCGGGGCCGCACGCCCTCCTCCCCGGGCAGGGCTCGGGCCGGGCCCCTGCCGCACGCTGCCGCCCCGGGGAGGGCTGGGCTCCGGCTGCCGGGGCAGCAGCCGGGCCGGGAGGCGGGGAGGGACGCCGGGCTTGTGGCTCACCGATGATGCTGACGGCCGTCTCTCGCAGGGGGCCTCTGCGGGCTCTGCAGGCGCGGCAGGGCGCAGCGCAGGTGCTCGGCCGCTGGGCTCAGGTCCTGCAACAGCTGCGGGGAGCGCTGGCAGGGAAGTCCCGGCGCGGGCTCTGCCCCTCGGCCGGGCGCTGCCCGAGCCCGGTACCGGCCGAGCCGGCCCGCACGTCCCAGGGCAGGGAGTGGCGTGCGGGGCGCAGGCTGGCGGCCCCGGGTGCGGCGCTGGGCAGGGGCACAGCTGCCAGCCCCCCACGCTGAGCACTGGGGCCAGGGGGCTTCTCCAGCCTGCGGCTGGGGCTGCCGGGCTGTCCTTACCAGGCTCTGGGCGAACTTCATCCGCCGCTCCTCCAGGTCCGTCCTCCTCGGGCAGCGTGCCGCACAAAGCAGGGCTTCGCCAGAGTCCTGGAGAGCAGCAGAGAGCCGCAGGTGGCACCGGAGCCCAGGGCACAGGACCCGTGTCCCTGTGCCAAGGCCAGGGGGAGGCTGGAGCCTGCCAGGCGCCAGGGCAGGAGGGGGCCGAGCCCCCTGCCATGGATGGGGCAGCATCCCACAGAACCTCACCTTGGCCACGTGCCAAGCACAGGAATAGAGGCAGCAGGCACTGGCTCAGGATTCTCGTGAGAGGCTCTTCCCCCTCTTCCACTCCCAGCTCCATCACCTGGCTGAAGAGCTGAATGGAGAGCAGCTGCAGCTGGCTGTTGTCCTGGAAGGAAAGGAAAAGTCCTAAGCACCAAATGCTCCAGGCCCACTGGGGCAACGGCCGAAAACTGCAGAGAGCACAGAGTTTCCAGGAAGGGGCCAGTGCCCTGGGCAGGGGGCACAGAGCCTTACGTTGTCAAAGTGTGGCAGCAGGGGCTCAGCTAGCTTCAGGGCGGTGATGCTGGGTATCTTGAGGTGTTTGTCCTGCAGCACGTGCGTGAGCACGGAGAGGCTCGTCCAGAGCATCTCCGCATTGGGATCACGCAGCTGCTCCAGCAGGTGTTGATAGAGGCCGCGTATTCCTCTGCCCTGTGTGCAAGACGGGGCTGTGCTGTGAAGCCGTGAACGGCTGCAGCAGCAGCAGCTGCTCGGGGCACTGGGGCAGCTGAAGCGGGAGGCAGGAGAGCTGGGAGCAGCTGCCTCTGCTGGCAGAGGCCAGCCAAGGCCAAAGGTGTGTGTTCCCCCGCCCCACGCTGCCAGCGCGGCTTCAGCCACTGTCCCCTTCTCACCAGCGAGGGCTCCTTGCTGAGCAGCACCAGGCCTCTGAGCTGCAGGCGCAGCCTGTCCCTGCACTGGCTGGGCAGGTGCCTGGATAGGAGCCAGAGGGCACTGGGACCGTGTCGGCTCAAGTCCAGACAGTCCAGGAGCTGAAAGGCACAGGGCAGTGACGGGGGAGCCGGCCGGCAGGAGCCCGGAGCCGCACAGGGCCGGGCCCCTGCAGCAGCGGCAGCGGGCGCGGGCAGCGTCCCAGGCGGCTGCGGCTAGCAGAGGCCCCAGAGCTGGGAGGCAGCTCAGGCAGGCAGTGCTGGCCGTCAGGCTCACCTCCACAAAGAACGCCAGAGCAGGCAGATCCCGGCGTGGCTGCTTGCGGATGAGCAGGCTGAGCAGGTGCGAGGCCATGTGGGGACACAGGGGGCTCAAGCCACGGCGCATCTCCCTGGCAGGGGAAAAAGGCACCAAGGCCCTGAGCCGGCAGGCAAACCTCTCCCAGGAGTGACTGACAGAGGTCTGATCATTCCCCAGCACTCTGCAAGGGGACACGGGCCCCTTGGGAAGCGGCTGCTCCTGGGCATCCTCCTCTGCCAGGCTTGTGCAGTCTGCTCGGCCGTGCCTCGGTGGCAAGGCCCTCTGGCTTACGGCCGCGGGGACTGTGTGGGGCACTCCGGGCACGGGGCACAAATGCTGGCAGTGGCGGAGAGGAGAAGGGGGTCTCACCTGGCCAGCAGGCCCGCTGCCTCGTGCTGGGTGTTGGCACAGAGCAGGGCGTCCCAGACCTGTGTGTGCTCCAGAGCCACCAGCTTCTTGTCGAAGCCCAGTCGGGAGAGCAGAGCCTTCATGGTGTGCGCTGCAAACCTGTGTGCCGAGCAAAGGCCGGGTCACGCTGGGAGCACTGGCCCTGGCCACAGGGGGCATGGGAAGGACAGGGCGACTGGCACCTGTTGGGGTCGCTGGGAAGGCCGTGTTCCTCCCGGCACACTCTCCAGAAGCTCCTGGTCTCAACGTCCTCTGGCATCTGCTCTGTGGTGGAAAACATTTGCAAGAGCAGATCCACGAGCAGCTGGGGAGAATAAATGTGCATCCCGTAGTGCCACTCAGACGTGGGGACAATCCTGCGCAGCACCAGAGTTGCCTGCAAGAGACAAAGCACCCCGAGGCAGAGCTCAGTGCCGAGGTGCCCATGAGGCAGGGCCCGAGGGGAGAGGCAGGGCGGGCACCCGGCCTGCTGTCCCTGAGCCTGCCCTGAGCCCAGCTTTCAGCCCAGGCCGGGAGCTGCAGCGTGGGGAGAGCATGGAGAGCTGCTGGAGAGGGTGACCTGGAGGGCGAGCAAAGGCCAGCTCCAGAAACTCACAGCCAGGGCAAAGGCGGCCTCATTCCCGCTGCAGAAGATCGGGCCGTGCGGTGGCTGCTGCTCTAGCACGGAGAGCAGCGCCGGAAGGACCTCCTCCATGGCGACTTCTGAGGTGGCCATGGCCCTCCACATCAGTGTGGCAGCTCTGTGGGACCAGAGCTGTGTGTCAGCACCCTGCCCCGTGCAGCTGCGTGGGGCCGGGTGACAGAGCCCCGGTGCCCTGAGGGGCCGGGAGGGAGCATGGCAGCAGGCTTGGGAAACAGTGAGGCCCGAGGGGCCCTACGGGCCGGTGAGCACCGAGCTCTTGAGGCAGTGGTGCCCCGTACCTGTCACATAGTGGGGCGCAGTGCAGGAGGCTCATGACCACGTGAGCGGGATGTTCTTCGGTCAGGCTCACGATGGACATTTGCAGCCCGGCGTCCACGGTGTCGCAGGACGCCAGTCTCTCCAGGATGGCCCTGACCGTGGCTAGCACCTGGAGGGAACGGCATGAGGGAGACTTGGTGTGCTATCCAAGGCAGCAACTTGCCCAGCTTCGCCCAGGAAGTGCTTGCCTTCCCACCCCACTGTGATGGCCCCAAAGGCTGAGCTGGACCAGCAGACATGGCTTGAGGGGCCACGTGATCCTGGGAGGCCTTCAGCCCCGGCCCCAGGCTGCTTGCCTGCTGCGGTGAAGAAACACCCTTCTGGCAAAACCCCAGACTGGGTGCAGGACTCACAGTCAGGGCAGTCACAGCGTCCGCCTCCGGGATGGCCTGATTGCGGGTGTTTGAGGTGGCCATCCCCTCCGTCAGGGCCATGTCAGCCTCCGCCCGGCCCTCGGCCGCTGCCCGCTCACGGCTTGCAGCGAGCTCAGCGGGCGCAGTGCTGGCAGCAGGCTCTGCCCGCAGCTGGCTGGGCACGGAGTCGGGCTGGGCCGTGCCTCCGGTCACGGTGGCCCTGTTCTTTCTGCGCCGAAGGCGCAGGAACCTCCGCAGTGCCTGCAGCAGAAGGAAGGGCGGGAAGAGAGGGACGTTCCATGGTCTGCTGCAAGGACGGGGCTGGGCCGAGCAGGGCCAGCAGGCCCGGCCCAGGTGGGGATGGCCGCAGGTACCTGCGCCGCTCTACGGAAGCAGCCGCGGGTGGTCTCCTGCTCTTGAGTGGCGTCCTTGGCTGCACCTGGCAAAGAGGGAGAGCAGCCAGAGCTGAGGGGCTGTGGGAGAGGCCGGAGAACACAGGCCAGCCCTGCGCTCCCCAGGCAGGGACAGCCCCCTGCGTGCCCGAGGGATGGAGCACGACTGCCATCGGGGGGGCAGTCCCTGCCCCTGTCCCATCCTGTCCGTGGGCATGTCCATAGGGATGGGATGGGATGGGATGGGATGGGATGGGATGGGATGGGATGGGATGGGATGGGATGGGATGGGATGGGATGGGATGGGATGGGGCGGGATGGGGCCTAGGCTGGCTGCAGGCACCAGGCCTGTGGCCCAGCTGCACCACTCACCGTCCTGCAGCGGCTGCAACTGCTCCGTCTCTGCAGGCTGCTGCACTGGGGCAGCTGCAGGGCCGTTCTTTTTCTTCCCCCGAAGGCTCCTGAACAGGCTGAGCACTTTGCTCGCCATCCCGCTGCCCGACCTCGAGGGACAGATGCCTCGGCAGAGGTCCGAGTCAGCGGTGCCGCAGTCGTGCCTTGCAGGCACCTGCGACAGGGAGGCCTCAGGAGGATGACAGGACAGCAAGTCCTGCCCTGTGTTCTCGAGGGCTCCTGCCACAATGACAGGAGACTCCTCGTGAATGATGGAGTTCACCAACTCCCACGGCCTGGCCACAAGTGCACCGGCCGCAGGGATGGGAGATGCCTCGGAAAGACTCCGAGTCAATGAGTCCTTAGGTCTGGCCGTGAGGCCAGCCGCAGGAGTAGCGCGTCGGAAAAGCTCCGGGTGGGCAATGAACGAGCTGGCTGTGCGAGGGATCCACACAGCACCACTCTGTCACGTCCTGTCCCGTCGCGTGCACCGAGCACTCTGGCGTGGCCGTGACGCTGCCAGCACCTATGTCAGCGCGTGTCACAAAGGGCTGCTGCCACAGCCTGTTCCACTGCACCGCACGGTGACCCTGCTGCACCGTGTCACAAGGGGCCCTTGGTGACACTGCCACGTGCCCCGGGGCCACCCCCTCCCCAGGCAAGGCGCCCCTGGTTGGAAGGAATCCGTTGCCCCGAGTGTCTAACACAGCCCTGGACACACCAAGGCCGGCCAAGTGCTCAGGGAAGGCCTCTCCATGTCTGTGCCCGGCCCGCACAGCCCAACTCGGTGTGGCCCTGCAGCAGAGCGGCTTCCAGCAAGCAAGAAGCAAACGCATCTTGCCAAGAGCTAAAACACACCAGCTAGGGAAGATGGCATTAATAAAGGCCTTGGAATTCACAGCTCTCTGAGAGACATTTGGGGTTCTCAGCTGGACAGAGATGATCCGGCTCTGTCCTGTGCTCAAAGCGGGGAACACACCCTACCACAGGTGCTTGGTTTGGTCTCCGCAGGCCCAGGCAGGTGCCAAAGCTGCTCTTGACAGCCTTCTCCCTTCCCACGCCCCACTGCCAAGTGCAAGGGGCCTCAGGGACAGAAAGGAGCGCAGGGAAGCAAAGGGAGACAGCTGCACCTACCTCACTGGGGGCTCCTGGGGAAGCACTTTGCTTGAGAAGCAAGCCCCTCTCTTCCAAAGGCATTTCCACAAATGCGCACATTTCCCGGGGAGCACCAACACACACTTCAGAAACTCTGGCAAGGCTGAATTCCTTCTGCTCCTTGCAGCCATGGCACTCCAGCTCCAGCTCCTCTTCCTTCCCCCAAGTCTGTTTCCATGGGTCCTTTCCGGCACGCAGCCCCGGGCCCCCTATAAACAGGAGCTGCCCGCTGCCTCCTCATGTGCCTGAACTCCTGCCTGCGCTCAGGGCAGCAAAAGCAGGCTGTTGCCAGCCAGGGAGCGGAGCCCTGTTCCCGCAGGAGGCTCTGGTCAGCCCCTTCCCCACTGTGCACGCAGCAGTTCTCCTGCCTGCCCAGAACGTTCCTGGCAGAGCAGAGCACAAGCTGGCCGGCTCTGGGCTCAGCACAGCCCAAACACAGGCGCACCCCAAACACAAAGCAGCAGCTGTTTTGCATCCATGCCCCAGAGAGATGGCAAGGATCCCCTGCCCCTGGGCTCACTTGCTTGCCTTTCTGACTGGCTCTGAGGCAGGGGCAGCGCTTCCTCGCTTGTGGGGAGAGCAGAGGCGCCGCAACCACATGCAGCGTGCAGGCACTGCCTGACAGCACTGCCTCCACTGGAATGCTCGCGCCTCTGAGCCTCTGCCACTCTGCTGCTGCTGCCGCTGCTGGTGCAGCTTCATTTGCTTTTTGGCACAGCCAGAGCTCACTGCTAGGCCACGCTGGTCTCTGGTTCTGCCCTCTTCCTGTCCCTGTGTAGGGCTGGAGCATTGCTGTGCTTTCAGGAAGCTTTCTGTGAAGACTTCCAGCATTGCAAGCTCCTTTGCCCTCGCTGGATGCCTGCCATGGAATCCCTGACGGCTGGCTTCAGAGCACACCCCAAGCCGGCTCTTCTAAAACCCAGGGTCACTGTCCCCCTCAGCGTGCTCAGCAACACCTTGAACTCCACGGCGCTGTGCAACTGGAGCAGCAGGATAGGGAGCTTTGCAGCCTGAGCTGCCCTTCTTCCTCTCTGTCCGTGCACAGAAGGCAGCACGGAAGAGAAGGGCAGCAGGGTTCCGCGTGTCCCCGGGCTCAGGTTTTGGGCTGCTTCAGCTCCATGGAGACGCGGGTAACGTGGAAAAGCCAAAGTCTTTATTAAGCAAAAGTGAAGGGAAGGGGTGAGCTGGGAGGTAAAAAACGGGGATGGGCAGGGCCTGAGGGCTGCAGGGAGGGAGATGCCAGCAGGGAGAGGGATGGCAGGAGCTACTGGAGCTTTCCACAGGCTCAGCTGTGAGCAGCTAGAGCTGTGCCTGGAGCTCCAGCTGGTTCCTTCTGCCGTGCAGCTGGTTCCATCTCCAAGGGGAACTGAAAATGGCTGAAGGAGGCCGCTCCATCCGATCCAGCTGACAAAGGAAGTGGCGAAGATCTGCTCTGGAATGTCAGCTGGATCCCTATGCTGGTGCAGGATGGGCTCTCCCCTGAGGGCGTGAAGAGCTGAAAGAGAGAGGAGCAGAGTGACGGCCAGAGGCCAGATTGAGGGAATGCAAGGAAAGCCTCCTGCCAGGGCCATCCCAGCCGGCTGTTGCCATGGCCAGGAGGGAGCGGCAGACACGGCCTTGGGCCAGAAGGTGCTGGCCACGGATCCCCCACGTGCCCCTGAAAGCCCTCCAGGCTCTGCCCCCGCCGCCCCTGGTCCGCACAGGGAGCAGAGCCCTGGGCAGCCCGGGCACGGAATGTAGCTGCGGGGCCGGCATGTGCAGCTGCCCCCGGCGGTCCCCGCTGGCCCGCGGCTGCCCTCACTCACCCTCAGCGAGGACCTGGAGCTCCTCCTTCTGCCCCGTCATGAGCGCTCCGGCCACCCCTGGCAAGACAGAGGCACAGGTGGCGGCCCCAGGCGGCAAAGCTGCCTGACACGGGCGCTGCCAGCCCCGGGGCCGCACGCCCTCCTCCCCGGGCAGGGCTCGGGCCGGGCCCCTGCCGCACGCTGCCGCCCCGGGGAGGGCTCGGCTGCGGGAGGGCTGCGGCAGCGGCCAGGGCTCGGCTCCGGCTGCCGGGGCAGCAGCCGGGCCGGGAGGCGGGGAGGGACGCCGGGCTCGTGGCTCACCCATGATGCTGACGGCCGTCTCTCGCAGGGACCTCTGCGGGCTCTGCAGGCGCGGCAGGGTGCAGCGCAGGTGCTCGGCCGCTGGGCTCTGCTCCTGAAACAGCTGCGGGGAGCGCTGGGAGGGAAGGCCCGGCGCGGGCTCTGCCCCTCGGCCGGGTGCTGCCCGAGCCGGGCACCGGCCCAGCCGGCTCGCACGTCCCAGGGCAGGGAGCGGCGTGCGGGGCGCAGGCTGGCGGCCCCGGGTGCGGCGCTGGGCAGGGGCACAGCTGCCAGCCCCCCACGCTGAGCACTGGGGCCAGGGGGCTTCTCCAGCCTGCTGCTGGCGCTGCCGGTCTCCGTCACATGAGCAATCCATGCAGGGTTCTCCAGCTAGGTCGGGTTTGTTGCAGTGATGGTATGCACTTATCCTCAGTTTCCAAAACAGAAAAGCAAAGGTGAGAAGAATAATAACTGGGATGATTTGATGCCCTGCTGCTATTTCTTCTGCCATATTGCTTTGAAAAGTTGGAGCAGTGAAATGGAGAGTTGGGAAACACTGCATTGGCTCTCAGGGCAGTTGAGAGAATAAAAGAAGGGCGGACTACTCTGTAACTATAATGTCTCAAAGCTTAGTAGGCAGGAATCCTGCATTGGAGTTCTTGTGGGGTTTTTTTGGGGTTTTTTTTTTTTTTGTTGTTTTGGTTTTTGTTTTTTTTCTTTTTTACCCTATGTTTTTATAACTAAAAGGTACAGTGTATTTTTTTTTTTTTTCATTTGTTTGTTTTGGTGTCCTGTTTTTGTGATCTATAGAAATCTAGAATCTCTCCTCTGGTTTTTTTTTGTTTTTTCTTGTGTAATCGACATTATGACTGACTGTGTAACTTCCTTGCCAGGCAACAAAAATTCCTATGCACTTTTTGTTGCAGTGCTGGTACCTGTGCCAGCTGTCTCATGCTTGTTATGTGCCCATAAGATGTTACAGGGAGAAGCTGTAGCCAGTGTCAAGGGATTGCAAGGAGGGGTGGAGGAATCAATCCTTCATTCCTTAGGAAGAAAGGAAACAGAAGTACTGAGATGAGTTGACACTACTTCTGCTGCTATGGGTTTATGGCACATTGTAATACAGTTATTTACAAGCAGGAACTCAGCAGGCTGTTAAAAAATGGCAGCAGAGGGCTGAATAAGTTAGCCCTCTTCATGAAAGACAACGGATTTACTTTGTCCCCAAGTTGGTAGGGATCTCATTCTGTGATAAGGTAAAGAAACAAATTGTGGGTAGAATAATTATACACACATCCACGTTGAGACAGTCTGACTGGCGAGGTATCTGGCTGTTGTGTAAGAATCTCTAACCAAATACTGAATTCTAATTGACTTTCACAAGTCAATTCATACTGGCTTTCACAAAGGCAGTTGTCAATGCTCTGTGGTTGAACAGCTTCTTGAATTAGGTGAAAGTCACTCACCATTCTGAGCAGACTGCATTCTGAAAGTACACATGAAACAGCTAAAAAATCCCATCAAATATAATTTAGCAGGGAAAGGATTTATAAAGATTTCATTGTAAATAAAAGCATGTTGTTCTGATTTTACTTTCATTGTTCTGTAAAATTAGGATGACTTATAAATAATGAATAAATGAATTTTTTTTATTGAACATAAATTATTTTTTTCTTTACAAATGGCTGCATAGATATGAATGACAGACTTCATTGTCAGGAAAACAAGAGGTTGCATAGAGCAAGGAGTTTCCAACAGTGCAAACCAGCACCAATCATTTTGCAAGTCAGGACAGCCTTCAATCACGTTTCTTTCCAAGTTTAATATTGGATGCTCTCATGACTGTTTTCTTTTCACGGGCTCATCTGGAAAATGTGGAGATCCTGAGCTGTTTACACCGACTAATCCCTCAGGCTAGGAAATAGAGCAGAAAACAATGCATGTGACAGACTCCTTAATCCTTCTTTGATCTCCATCTTTAATAGGCATCCTGATGGCACACAAGAAACCTGACTGCAGAGTGGTCATGCATACAGAGCACATGTCACTAGTTGCTCAAAAGTGGGCCTGTGGCTATTTCAGGCTGAGTGGGTGGGTGTTTTCTATATCACATGCATGTGACAGCTCTCTTCATGTAGTAGGTGAATGCAGTAACTGATGTTCCACCACTAACATTTGTTTAATGAAATCAAAGAAAAGGTTTTTTTCTTTACATTATTTGTTTCTATATATCCAACTCTGTATCATAATGGATTCTGAAAGCCATAGTGACTTCTTCATCTGCTGGGTTTTATTTTTTTTTTAAGAGTTCTAATAGCACTGTTAACACAGTTGAATTATTTCTCCATGTAAGAAATTTCACTCCATTTTCTGCTTTCCACATTTATTCAATTTATTTTCATCAGGTGCCAGCTTGCTGTCTGGGAAACCAGTCTCATTCTATATTGGTTTGTGATGAGGCCACAGGGCAAAACAAAGCAAAAAGAATAGGAAAAAAGTAGCCAAGAAAAGAGAAGCCCTTGACCTCCTTCCTCTATGTGGCAGCCTCGTTTGGCTGAAAGATAAGTGTTGTAGTATAGATGAAAGTAATTCCTCTAATACGAGAAGTATAAATTTATTTCTAGCTCCTCTCAGTGTGGAATTTGTGTGCTAGATTTGGATAGTTAACACTTTGTGATGGGAATCATGATTCAGCAGAAAATATTTTCTAGTTGAAAAACGCGCATGACCGATAGCTGGTGAAAACCCAACACAAGCAGAAAGTTTGTTTGGCCACCCTGTCTGAAGAGCCTCACTCCTGAGTGAAATTGGCAAAATGAAGCCAAGATCTTTCCAAAGGCTCGGGCCTGTTTATTGAAAGTCAAGACAAGTGCAGAGGAGAGCCCAGGGTGAGCCTGGGACCTGGGCTGCAAGTCCGAGTTCCAAGCTAACAATGCTGCGTGCTGCACAGGGTGTTTCCTTGGACACGGGCTGGACAGAAGGACCCAGGTGCTCAGCACCCGGGGCTTTTAAAGTCTCTTAAAGCCACAGGAGTGATGCACTCTCAATCCACCTGTTGCTTGCTCCTTGTCTTGGTTGTTGGTTGCTCCATAGAATGGTGCATCTCTGGCCAATCATTCCAGAGTTCCGAGGCTTCATTGGCTGCCTGCTCTTGCAATCATGTTTCATATTAATGTCATCATCTCCTGAGGCAGTTTTCTAGCAAATTCCCTCACCCAGATCTCACCACCCTTCCTCTACTGGGCATGCATTCCTATTTCAGCACATTTAATTCCGTAACTTATTACTCTATAACTTATTACCTAAATTAAGTATAACAATTGATTGCATTAATTAACAATTCATGACCCCGCCTACAAAAGCTAACTTTATTTATAACCCTACTGCCAAGAACTTGGAGCTCTGCTCCTGCGCCTTTCTTGGCAGGGCTCCTGGGGCAGCTGGTTACTGTGACAACACTGCCTGTTCTTCTGTATCAGATACAGGAGTGATGAGAGAAAATAATAAAACACAGTCTAAAGCAGAGCTCCTGAAGAAGGGACAGCCACAGTGTGTCCTTTTGTTGTTCAGAAGCTTCTCACCATCAGGGAAGGGAGCAAAACTGAAAGTTGGCCTGTGATGGAAACCACATCAAAACCTACCACTTTAAACCTGAACTGGAAATCCGATCATCCTCTTGTGGTATTCACATATTCTCTGGACAGAAAGAGACTTCATTCTCTGCCAGGATTTTCCTGAGAAGCTGTGAGAAAGATCAGAGAAAACAATTCTTCTCTTAATCTCTGCACCTGTTGTTGTGCACATGTGGAATGTGTTCTGGAGGTTGTTTACCAAAAGGTAGTTTCCTAATTGGACTCTGGTGCTGGTGTTGGATTCCTTGCCCAATTGGATCCAGTGTGTTCGACTGCCTGGCAATGGAGATGGGTTTTTCCTAGTAGTATAGTGTAGTAGTGTAATATAATATAGCATAGCTCAATAAAGCAATTCTTCAGCCTGTACTATACCATAATATTCTATAGCTCAATAAAGCAATTGCTCAGCCTTCTGCAATCATGGAGTCAAAGCACATTATTTCACCCGTTCGAGGGCCCCCTGCCACACAATAATCCTATAAGGATTGATCAATGGCCTTTAACAGAGAAAAATTAAATATCCTTAAGAGATTGGTAACAGAGCAATTATAGGTCCAAGATCACATCACACCCATGAATAGTCCCTGGAATTCACCAATATTCCTCATCCACAAGAAGACATCGGGCTCCTGGAGGTTGCTTCATGACCTGAGGAAGATGAATGGAATGACTGAAGACATGGGACCTCTTCAGCCTGGACTTCTTTCTTTAAAAATGTCACATTAAAAATGTGACTTTATGGTCTCATTTTTCAATGGGACCCTTCTGAGAGATATTCTTTGTTGAGAATAGAATGGGTTTTTCTTCCCTACAGGTTTCCAAAGACTAGTTTTACACTGTTAGGGATGATAGCACAAATTGTCATTAAGGCCAGAACAAGACTGTTCAGTTTAGCAAGTCAAAATTTGCAGTTATCTATTTACCACTGAAAAAAAGATTCTCTTGATTGGGCAATGCAAAATTCTGATGATTTACAATATGCATTGTTAAATTTTCCAGGAATTTGTTCTGTTCCTTACATGGCTCACAAATTATTGCAAGCAAAATTGAGTTGTAGAGAGGAACCTATGTTAAGTGAGGAACCTTTAAATGCAATAACTCTCTTCCCTGATGGATCTGGGAAAAGTCATAAATCAGTTGTAATTTGGTTGAACCAAACATCTAAAACCTGGGAATCAGATTTTCAAATAACAGAAGGATCTCTTCAGATTGCTGAGCTTGCTGCTGTGATTCAGGCTTTTCAGCTCTTCCCACAACCTTTTAATTTAATCAGAGATTCTGTTGCTAATGTGGTTAAATGATTAGAAGGATCAGTTCTAATGGATGTTAGTAACGACACTTTATATTGTTGGCTTTCCTGTCTTTATACATCGTTGCAATATAGAACTAATCCATATTTTGTTTCTCACATTGGGGCTCATTCTTCACTTCCTGGATTTTTAGTGGAAGAAAATGCGAGAGCAGACAAACTGACAATGGTTATTTCAAACACTTTGCCAAACATTTTTGAACAAGCAAAACTGAGTCATGTCTTTTTTCACTTGTGCAAATGTTTCCAATTTCTAAAAGTCAGTCTAAAGCTATCATCAATACTTGCCCTGACTGCCAGCTTGTGAGCCTTCTGTTTCTACAGGAGCGGTCAACACGCGGCGTTTGCAGAGCCTGCAGTTGTGGCTATCACTAAATACCCTTCCTTTGGTAAATTTAAAAATACTCATGTTTCAGTGGGCACATTCTCTGGTGCAGTTTTTGCTTCTCTTCACACAGGTGAAACAGGTAATCGTGCTTGTCAACATTTTTTGCAAGCTTTTGCTTCATTGGGTGTGCCCCAAAAAGTAAAAGTCAGCAATGGTCCTGCATATATATCTCAAAAATTTGCCACATTTTTAAAGGATTGGACTGTTTGTCACCATTCTCCCATACGTCAAGCAATTGTTGAGAGGACACATCAGACATTAGAACACATTCTTGATCAAGAATGAGGGGGGGAGTAGAGATCACACCACAGATGAGGTTGAACAAAGCTTTATATATTTTTAATTTCTTGAATTGCTCTGTTGCAGAACCTGATCCACCAATTTTTAGGCATTTTTCAAATAACACACAGGCAAAATGAAAAGAAAATCCCCCTGTTTTAATTAGAAACCCTGGGACAGGACAAATTGAAGGTCCTTTCTGATTAACCACTTGGGGCAAAGGGTATGCTTCTGTCTCTACAGGTGCAGGAATTAAGTGGGTCCCAGTGAAAAACATCAAACCATATCACACCCCAGAAGGTGTTGATGAGTCCAAGACTGTAGAAGCAAGTACGCAGACGTGAGCTGAACAGAGGGATCACGGGTCACACCTGACGTTTCTTGTTCATTGCTGGGACCTGCAAACTCTGATTTTATACTGTTTATAAATGTGTCAATTGTTGGTTTTGTAGAGCTTTTTTGGCAAAAGTGTGGTTTTTGTTTTGTGACGTTATAGATCCCCTCTATTGGGTTTTCAAGGGTGAAGTTTTTATTAAAGGTCAAAAGCAAAGTTTTTAAATTGAGGAAGATATGGGAGGATCTTTTGCCAAAAATTAGCTGACGAAAAGAATGGAGCAAAATTGAATGATACACTGATGTTGGTTGTTTTTAATTGTTTAACAATTTAACAAACTAATGCCAATATCACTGCAATAACACAGTGATATTAAACAGATGTTAACATCTGTTTAATATCACTGTTAAACAGATGTTAAGATTGTTGGGCATGCTACCCTTTGAAATAGAACAGCTGTTGATTTTTTCTTTTTCCTGGCACATGGACATGGTTGTGAGGAACTTGTGGATTGTGTTGCGTGAACCTGTCTGATCATTCTGAATCCATCCACAAAAACATACAAAAGCTGAAAGATTTGACAGCTCCAATTAAAGAAGATGCTGGATCCTGGTTAGATGATTTGTTCCAAGGATGGAGCTTTGCACCTTGACAAAGGGAACTTTGGAAGATAGGTCTATATGTGTTGGGTGTTTTGGCAGTGATACTGTAGTAATACCTTGCATACCTCAGTGTGTGCCACAAATGATGGACAAAACTATCAAAGAAGTGTTTAGCATATAAGAGACATAGGTAGGAAATGGATTCACAGAGAGTTCTCAAAATCTCACAGAGGTGGTGGATGAAGGTATTGACATAGAAGAAGGTTTTGAATTAAGACCTTGGAACAGGTGAGACTTCTTCTGACAATGACTTGTAATTGCTATCAGACATGACTTATGCCCTTTGAACTGACTGGACTTTCACAACATTAAAATTGCTGTGTTGTAAAATAGCAAGGCTTAATGTGAGCAAAAAGGATGCTTTAAGCAAGTAAAAAGCAGATATACTATAGTAAAGCTATGAAACGCAAGGCAGTTAATAAATGACACGGTTATGAAGGGTTTTTTTAGTCAGAAGGTTTTGGGAAAGCTGCAAAAGGCAGGGCTTAAAGACATAAGAACTGCGATTAGAGCTAAGCAGCAGCCATGAGATAAGTCAGCAGCAAAATTACATAAGACGTAAAAAAGTAAGGACAAATGGAACAATGGTCTTTGTATTAAAACTTGGCTAGAATAATTCCCTAAGCTACAGAAAAGTATATCTAGTGAGATATTAGGAACTTCTGAGCTTAATAATGGAGCTCTGTGCATTGTGCTTTAAGGCTTACAATGGGTATTTCATTCCAAATAAGCAAGCACTCTTTGAACAAAAGGTACCTGTGCTTCTAGGGGTTGGATAGAACTACTGTCAATATTCTTTTGCTTTGTGGGATTGGTCAAAAAAGTTTACTTTTTTAAGGTAAGGTAACATTAAGTTCTTTGTGTACTGCCAGGGATGTGAGCTGCTGGCATCTTCCCATTGTCATAACCATGTAATGAGAGTGGAAACCAAACAGCTGGAAAACAAACAGCTCGAGGCGTGTTCCTCAGCATTCCCGTCCCGTTCATGGATTGACACAGACCCCTGGCCAGCAATGCTCTCCTCTCAGGAAATGTGGAGGGACATGGAGTTATTCAGCTTTGTGAAGAACAGGCCCCAGGAAGACTTTAGCTCCACTTCCCAAAACTTCAGGGTGGCTTTGAGGAAAGTGGGAGACAGCTTTTTTAACAGGACCAGTTACAATAGGATGTGGTCTAATATTTTAAGGAATAGATTGTAAACAAATCAAGTTCTTATATGAACTGTCCATGAGGTAGGTAGACTTCAGGATGCTTGTCTGTGGTTTCCAGTGTCCACTGAAGTGTATTTTAGGCAGCTGAATATCATAGGTTTATTATACTGTTATATTATTTACTGAAGAGTCAAAGATGCACCTTCACAACAACCCCTTTTTCCCCTTTTTTCTTTGTATAATAAATAAAAATAAGGACAAAACATGGGTTTTGAGCTCTGCCTGAGTCTCTTTTTCACTATGAGAACCTGAGAAAAACCTCTTCTGGATGAGGCTTTTTTCATTTCTCTCAATGGAAAAAGAGAATCTAGGTTTAATAATATCTTTTTCTTTACCAGCCAAGTTCATGGCTTGATCAGGATCATGAGCTTGGTTGGGGGAAGTTTTTTGTATTTATACTTTAAAAACAAACTTTTACTAATATCTAGTGCATGAAAACTTTAGACATGAATAACAATGCAAGCAATCCACCCTTCTCCCCTTGTTAAAAGTTATACATTTTGTTAGTGATTTAATAGATGACTTTTAACTTTTAAAATGTGTCTTGGTTTGAAATGACAGATGTCTGCTGAGGAAGGCAGAAACCTCCACGGAAATGGAAAATGTGAAACCCCTCCTTACAAATTGTTGTAGTTTTGAAATTAAGGGGGCCTCTCAGGCAAAGATGCGGGAGCAGGAACAATAGTTCTTTATTAGAGAAGAAAATAAAAGTCAAATAAACAATGCAGTAATACAAAACAACACTGCCAGAGTCAGAATACAACCTGACACCTGTCAGCGATTGAGAGAGACGGAAGACTGACTCAGTGATAGAATCCAATTTTATTGTGGGATACAAACACTTTTATATTATATACTACTTCAGGGAGACTAGTAATGTGTACTACAATGATTAGGTTAAAACCACATACACAAACTTATGCATATAACAACATCTCCTGCTTGCAGAGTTTAATGGGATTTTCTTTTTCTGGTAAACCTCTTTGATTTAATCTTCTTGCAATCTAAGTCTAACTTTCAAAGTTCCATTTGCTTTTGCCAAGGCATCCTGTTATCAAATCTCTTATGTTAACCCGGTCCAAAGTCCATCCTCTGCCTTGTGTCCTCCAACACTCCAACAGACACCTGTTGGTCAGGGGTTGGTAGCAGTCCAATTGGAATGGTGGCTGCCGTCCTCCTGGAGTGTCAGGTGTGGTTCTGTTGAAGCAGTGATCCTGTAGAAAGGTGTAGTCATCCTCTGAAGATCCAGTGGTGGTGTACATGGGTCTGGTCTTCCTCTGGGAATCCAGTGGAAAAGGCAGCTGCTCCTCTGGGAATCCAGTGGAAAAGGCTGTCCTGGTGTCCAAAATCTCAGATTATATCCAGTTAGGAATGCTTGGCTCCTCCCTCTGGGCAGAGCTTCTCACAATGTGGGATGATGTAGTTTTATCAGTCATGCTGTGGCACTCAATGGCCCATTAACACAGATGTGTCCCCAGAGGGAGGATTGGTCATGGAAGAGATAAAGAAAACTGCCCAATTAAGAGAAGATAACAGAGCCACACCTCTAACAGATGGCAAATAGAATACACACATTACCTTGCAATCTAGGACAAAATGATGACAAGTGGTAGAACTTCAGTGAAAGAACTTTGCAGCAGTAATTTGGTTATGACAAATTGATATTTTTTTTAAATGAGTATTTTAGTGGATATCCCTTGGAGCTTAACTATCCTTCTTGAAACAAGGCAATAATAATTAGTAGGAGTACTAGGAAAACACATATTAATAGACACACTAAGGCTTCCTTGATGAACAGCAGTTATTGCCTGAAGAAGAAATAGCACATTTTCCCAATCATAGGCCTATTGATTTTGGTCCTAACAATCGCAAACAGTCATAATGAGTATTGTACAATGAACTCTAAGGCATATTTTACAAACAGTTGTACATTTTTCTAACTTTTGTGTGATAACCCTTCAGTGTGTTTATTAGAGTTTTTGAAACATGACAGCCTTGATTTGAAAAGCATTGTAGGGCAATGTTGGCTTTCTGTTGGACTTGGTGAGAAAGTGGCCCTCTCTCAGCTGCTGTGAAATGACCGTGGCATGTGGCCAGCAGCATCTTTTCAGGACGGCTTGCTTGCTATTGCTGACACGGCCACACACCCTGGCACGCTTCTTTCCACTGTATTTTGTTGGTTGGGCCCCCGCAGGAGCTTTTCCCACACTCTGCTTCTGGCTTTGGTGTCTGCAGCTCTTCTCAGATCCGACCTTGGAGGCAGGCTCGAGGCAGGGCCACTCCCGATGCAGACACGCTGGGCTCCAGGGAGGGGTGATTTTGGAGCCAGCCCACTCGGTTTCTGTGGTGATGGGAATTGCGGCGGCCCCGGTGCGAATGGTGGGGGGCGATCTCAGCGGCCACGTGGCACGGTGTAATGGCTGTGGAATTCCCCTGTAACCCGGGAGGGCTCAGAGCGGCTGCATGGCATGGTGTCCCCGGGGGGGAACAGAAGCGTTCCCCACATTGTCTGCTCCCCCAGGGCAGGGCGGCGTGGTGTTCCCGCCCAGGTCGGCTGCCGGGGCTGTGGCGGCCGCCGTCTCTCCACGTGTCTGGATTGTGCAATCGGCGCCACCGGCCCTCTGGACGACATCGGTGTCCTTGGCTCGGGCAGCCCCCGGATGGTCTCCGTTTTCCAGGATTCCCCCACTCCCTGGGGCTGTGCTGGTTCCCACACATGCTCCACATTGGTCAGCCACAGTTCCAGTAGCAGAGCACGTTTTCACAGCAGCCGGGGCCTGCCGGCTCCCGCGGCAATGCCAGCTCGCACACAGGGTGGAAGGAAGAGGCGGCTGCGCTGCTGCCCTTCCCCCTTTGCCTTTCATAATCCAGCTCTTTAATAAGTCCAGAACAAGTGTCCATGGTTTTATAATACCGATGGCTGCATCATCGCCAAATGAGACTGCCTCAAATATATTTTGTCCAGCCCTCTCCCAAAAGGGCAAATCTAAAGCATCCCCTTTTGATACGTGCACCTCATGGTTTTCGCACCATGTGAATAAAGCTTGTAGAGCTCGCTCATCGTGGTTTATTTCTCTTCTTTGAAAGAAGAAAATCAGTACCTTCATTACAGAGTTTTCTGATCCTGACATCCAAGCTCCCATGGTCTCCTAAGTGATTCCAGTCCACAAAAACAGGGCTAGAAACCTCGCAGCACTTTATGCTACTTAGCAAAGTCCCAGGTTTTCAGCATATCAGCTCTGTCACCATTCCCAGCTCCCAGGCTGTATTTCTCCAGTTCCAAACACCAATTTGGGCCTGTTGCTCTTGTAATCTGGTTCCCACACCATTTACCAGCTCTTACACTGCTTGTAATCCGGTTGTACACCGATTTCCAGCTCTAACGCCGTGTGTCTCCTTTGCTCTGTGCTTCTGAGTTCTTATCACTCTGGGGTTCACCACGTGTTAGGTCACTTCTGGGGGTTGTGGGTGCAGGAGACAGAGATCACTCAGCCCCGAGGTTTGTGTGGCACAGAGAGGGTTTATTTCCCAGCCTACCCCTCATACAGAGCATTTGAAAGACCTGGTCTGCATATTCTCATTGGTCTGAACTCCACACCCCCTCGGCATCTGGCCGCTGAAATGCTTGCAGCTTCCTAAGAGATCTGACTGGGGGAAGCCCCTGGCAGTCAATCCCGGGGCTTGGCAGCAAGCTCATCTCTGACATTTGGAAGCACCAGCCAATGGGTGCCTTCTTTCTCTTCAGTTCTGTTAGGTCTCGGTTTGGTTTCAGTTATGTCAGGTTGAGACTAAAGGCATAAAAAGGGTGCCATGTTTACAATAAAGGGATCTCCTTTGGATGCATGAGGGGGTCTGTGTCACTTTGTTCCCCACTGCTGCATCCAAATCTGCCTTTTGGGAGTGCTAATTCACTAAACAGTCACTATACACAAACAAGGCATGGGCTATAATTCTCAAAAAACTTAGAATTGTCTCAAGGCGTTTTGTTTTGTTTTGTTTGTTTGACAGAAAACCTACTTTATGTGTGAGGTAGAGAGTTCTATCTTACAGACTGCCTTAAAAGAAGAGATACTGGAACCCCACCAGATCAGATCAATCAAAGCACTCCTAATCTATTAGTAAGAATTAACAAGGTCTGAACTTATATTTTCTGTCTCAAGACTTTGTATGTACATCCATCCACACAATACCACTGTGATTAACCACACTGACACACAGGTTTGCATAAAGATTATTTTCCCAAATACATTGGAGTATGGTAGAGCAAAAGAAAACCTTGATTGCAGTGTCTAAAGACATTGCACGTGGTTAAACATTCCCTTTCTCTTCACAGCTTTAAATTAAAATTTACACCTTTATAAATAAAGGTACTATAAATAAAGGTCCTAGAGGTTCCCATGAACTCCACAGATCTTTGAGAGGTGTTTGAAGGCTAGGTCTGTAGACACAAAAGTGCTTCATTAGCAGGTTTCAGCTGCAGAGTTTTCTGGCTATTTGCCACCTGTCACTTCTGTTTACAGTGTCTATAGAATCATTTTCATGCTGAAAATCACTAACAACTACCTTCCATATTTATTCATGGTTAAGCACTCATGCCAGCTCCTGTTGAAGTCAAGAGCAGGTTTCTGAAAATAGCACGAATAGGATTAAACCTAAAATGTCTGCCACTGCTATCATTGAAATATGAATTTGCATGTTTTCTTAATTTTCAACCAAAATACAACCATGGCTTTCAATGTTGGGTTTTTGCAGATAGTATGCAGATGTAATAATCACAGAACTGAGGTCATTTGACATTACAGAAAGGTTAAAAACTAGGCATGGGAAGGTCATCACGAGAAATTCTAACTGACAAAAAATTGTTTGTCCTGCAACCTTGAACTCATGTCCTTATACCCTTCCCAAAAGAAAACCTATTCATTGAAGATGCATCCCAAAAACATGTTGAAATTAGGCTCGTGATTCCCTCAGGGAGATAGGAGGTAATATTTTGCTGCAGCCAAAAGGTTATTAGAAAAAAGTACGAAAGTTTTTGGTGCTAGGTGGTGTTAGTTCTGGTTTGCATTTGTTCCAGTTAATTTCTTGGGTGTTGCTGAAGCTGGAAAAGGGGCAGGGGTGAACACCAGAACAAAAGAGAAGTAGGAGAAGAGGAGAGGGGACAGAAAAGTAGGCTGTCAGGAGAGAATAGAAGTTGCCTAGCACCCAGCCAGAGGGGAAGGGGACAGGGATCACCCAAGGCTGTGAAAAGCAATCAAAAACAGCATTGTGTTGGTGTGTGTGTATGTTCAGCTCTCAGGAGACAGAGATACACAGCCGGCTCAGTTGAATCCTTACTAAGAAGAAGGTTCTCTTTTACTTTAATGACTTTGTCTCCATTTAATGGTAAATAAGAGTTTGTTTATTTCTAACACCTCTCTCCCAGCAGCTCAGAGCAGCATTGCACAGTGCTTGCTGTGCTCCAGAGAGCACAAAGCAGGCTGGCCTGGTGGCCCTGAATATTTCTGCAGAACACTCTGCATTTCACACCTTTGCTGTGGCTCAGGGCAGAACTGCAGGCCTGCAGGCGCTTCCTGGCAGAGCTGTGGGAGGCACTGGCTCCTGCAGATGTGAGCTGCCAAGCTGTCAGTGCCTCAGGCTGGCCTGGCTTGCCCTGGCAGAAGTGCCGTGCCTGAAGGACGCTGCCCTGTGCTCCAGCCTGCCCAGCAGCCCGGCTCCCTGCGCCGCTGCCCAGAGTGCTGCACACACTGCTGCCCTTTGCCAGGAGTCACAGGGCAGCCGGCACAAGAGTAGGAATCCTCAGCCAGGCCACCGGCCCTGGGCTGCCCCTGGCCTTTCTCTGCTCCTGGGCAGACTCCAGACGGCCAATGCCTCCAGTCTGGGCTGTGCCCAGCACGGCTACGCTTCCCCTCGGGAGCAGCCAGCTGCCAGCTGGGCTCTGAGAGCGGAGGATTCGCCCGCTGCCAGGAAGAGGCACCCAGGGCCCGGCTGCTGCCTCCTGCAGCTCCAAGGGCCTCCTTCCAGCCTGCCTCTGCCCAGGCTCAGGCTGCTCCGGGCTCTGCCAGGCCTCTGCTGGGGCTGCACCCCGGCCAAGGCCGGGCCCGCTCTCACCTCACAGGCGCTGCCAGCTCTGCACCAGAGGAGACCTTTCAGAGCCCCCGCTCTGATCCTTCTGCTTTCTCACTTGAGCAAGGCTCTCCTTCCGCCAAAGAGATTGCACTTGGGGATACAAATCCTAGTGGCAGGAACAAAATGTTCTCAAGTCACAGCTGCAGGCCTGAATATGCACAGGATGTTTTGGCTACCCCACTCCTTTGGTTTTCCTGCAAATGCCATTGCCCTTTCTGCCTGCACTAGAAATACCACAGCTGGGCAAAAACGGGCCAGTGGGTCATATTGCAAAGGCAGTGTGGTCTGGAGAGGATGAATGAAGAAGATTCTTCCCCACTTACAAACCATACAAAAGAAGCCAGAAGCGTGACTCAGCACCAATAAAAAACAAGGAAATGTTGTGTTTTCTGAAGAGATCAGAAGGAGAAGAGTCTTCTAAATGAGTTGATGTTCCAGAAACTTTATTTAAATCCAATCCAATCTACAATCCTATTCTACAAAACTCTTCAACAATCCTACTCTACAATCCTACTCTACATTTCTAATCTAAATTTCTTATGAAGATAACATCTTCAAATTATTGTTAAATTCTTGTCTCCTAATACTTCTTTTTCTTCTTCTTCGATGAAATGGTGAGTGGTGCCAGGATGGGGGCTGGTTTGGAGGATGTTACAAATGGATGCTGTACACAGGAAAAAGAAAAAGAAACAACAAAGAAGAGTGGTGAACCATGACTTTCCAAGCTCAGTGCTTCACTGGCTCCATGAGGATTCCTCTAGTTCCTACAAAGACCCAGAAAGTAGAACAATGGGACCATCTGCACCTCCATCTTTATGTGCAGGACCTTGCCATCACCGGCAAACCTGGCCCAGACTCCCACTCATCTGTTTATTGTCATGTCTTTGTCTTGCTGGGATTTTTGCACTGACAGTGCTCTAGAAATGCTGCTTTCAATCCTTGGAGTTTCTTCTTTTCAGGAAACTCCAAAGCCTCACATTGGTCCTTGTCTTTGAACAACAGGCACTGGGCTGATTCCCACAGGGAGACAGAGCAGTGTCTACCTTTCCATGCCCTGCCCCTCCTGTGCTGGATGGCACCTTCCATCCCATCAGGGACAGCCCAGTGGCACTGGGTGCTGCACTTCCCTCTCTGCCACACAACCTGGCAGTAACCCTGGGGCAGCTTCTATCTGCTTGAGCGTGCCAGGCAGCAGATGGGGCTGGGACAAGTCCCTCTCAGCTCTCCCTGTTTGCGTGCCAGAAACCTCCAAGGGTGGGCTGGGGGCACAAACCAGGGCCCCTCAGAGGCTCACAGTGAGCCCCCCACAGCCCCTCCTGCCCACAGCCAATCTCTGACCACTCAGCCAGCCTGGCTTCCTTGGGTTCCTGCACCACCTTTGCATGTCTCTGTACCCTGCATTGCTCTACTTCAATTCTTTTGCCATTGGATAAAATGGAGCACACCACCAAATTACAAAACAGGGCAGCAGAAGCAGTCAGAGGACAGAGCACCTCTCCTCTCAGGAAATGTGGAGATTGGTGGAGTTATTCAGCTGTGTGAAAAACAGGCCCCAGAGAGCCACTTGTTGCCACCTTTCAAGACTTTGGATTGTTAGAGTAGGTCGAAGGAAGAAATTGTTTACTCATGGCATGGTGCCACCCTGGCACAGGTTGCCCCAAGAGCTTGTAGTTGCCCCATCCCTGGAACCATTCCAGCTCGGGTGGCAAAGGACTCTGAGCAATGTGATCTCTTTAAAGATGTCCCTGCTCATTACAGGACACTTGCACCTGATGACCTTTACAGGGCCCTGCCAGCCCAGCCCAGTCTAGGACTCCTCACCGTTTTCATTTGAAGAGCACCAAGAGTGGAGGTGAGCAGGAAGGGGGCTCATCTGATGCCTTGGACTTCCATGGAGGAGGAGCCCATCCCTCACACCCTGTTTCACCTGCAGCCCCTTTGCATTTTACCTGCAGGAGCTCCTTGGCAGACCAGCGCTGCTCCTCGTCTGTCTGCAGGCAGCAGCTCAGGAAGTCACGCAGCCAAGCTGAGAGGAGCTTGGGATGCAGCAGCTGCGGGGTTCCTGTTGAGGCTATCATGAATTTAGCCTGGAGAAAACGGAAACACGAGGCTCCACCTGCTGCTTTCACATCTGTAACTGCTCTCCCAGGTCCCACTGTTTAACCCCTGTTCTTCAGTGGCAGTTTTTGCCCTGGCAGAGACCCAGAGATGCCTTTCCTTCATCTACAAAAAACCCAAACCCCAACGCAGCCACAGCTTTTCCAACATCCCTCAGATCTTGCCATGGCTGCTGATTTCATTGACCTACTCAGTGGGAAGTACATCAACAAAAGCACATCTGCTTCTCTGAGGATTCACACCTGCTTGACAGGCTTTTTGGAAGAGGGACTTTGCTATACTAATTCCAAGGATTAGTATATGAAAGGCATCACTGCAGTGCTTGTTGGTCCCTTAAGCACAGCTGCCATAGAACAAAACCCATCAAGATTTTTCTCCTGTTCTTGAAACAATGGTAATTGGAAGGAAAGAAAGGAAATTCATCAGTCAATCCCCAGGTAAGGCAACTAACACCTACAATCTCATATTCCACACAGACACATTAAGATGCCTGCAGAAATGTGTTGGGATGAAAATGCCTGCTTGGACGCACAGGAAACACCTGCAGCTCTGTCGCTCAGCAGTCGGAAAATTTCAGCTTCCCTTATGCAGCAAAAGAAAAGCTTTTCATGGTCAGAAGAAGGAGAGGTGCCACCCCTATGGTCACTCTCTGCTCATTTGGATACTCAAGTCAATGCATTAATGGTAGGCCCATCCCAGAAAGTGCCAGGAAACGCTGGGAGGTTTTGGCAGGCTCTCCACATCACCAGCTGCTGGCTTGGTGACATGGAGAATGTGGCTTGAACTGTGAGAGAAACATGGTCACTGAGTGTTTCAGCAGCACTGCAAAGAAGCAGAAGAGACTCTGTGGTCTCTACACCCTCCTGCCCAGGTTTCAGGCAACCTTCCCAGCAAGAAGAAACTGCACAGGGGATGCAGTCCCTCTCTGAAAACAACAGTTTTAGAAACTCTGTTTGGTTTGGGTTTTCTTCCTTCATTTCTGGAAGGATAAGAGTAGTTCTAAGATTCTTGTTTCATGTTATTGGGGCCATCTACACAGACAAAAGAACTGGAACCACTTATTACCCAAAGGCAAGTGTTGCCTGAGAATGGAGTTTGTTTGCATGTGGTAAGGCTTGAATTCCCCCACTCATGCAACCAAAACTACAGCAGATGCTGATGTGTTGCAGGGACATTTTTAAAAGGGCACCGTTGTGGAAGTAATGCCAGCAGATGGCAATGGGATTTTGTCCAATGGCACACAGAACATGGGACAGGTGAGAAAGACAGCGGGATCAGTGAGGATTTGCTCCTTACCGAGGTAGGACTCTGGTTCCAGTAAAAAGGTTCTTGTTCCACCATTTCAATTCCCATAATTCCAAAAGACCATATGTCCACTTTGGGGCCATATGGTTCACGTGTCACCACTTCAGGCGCCATCCACCAAGCAGTCCCTGCTAACAATCTCCGTGTATTCTTCTAAGGGGTGAGCTGAGTAGGGAGGCCAAAATCGGCTGAGGAGAAAGCAAAACAACTGTTGTTATTTTATTCTGTGCAATTAGGAAACTAAGCAATAGAATTCCCCAGTGGAAGTTTGAGAATGTGCTGTTGAATCTCCTGGACAACTGTGCCTACTCTGTTTTCTCAGGTCTTTAGCCAAGGATATATGGCATTGGTGACTTAAAAAATCCTCACATTTTTTTACACTACCTCCAGCAGCGGCTTTTGTTCGTTGGAAGCTTTAGACCTGTAGCTCCCTCCCTCTGGAAGGGACACACACAGAGCAACACCACTCTTGACTGCTTGTTCCTTGTCATGCCTCTGTACACATTGCAGCCATGTCACCAGCTCACAGGGAGTGTCCCTGCACTGCCACCAGCACCATTTCTGGGGAGCTGGCAGTCACTCCAAGCAGCCCCACACCCACATCCCTGGAATGTTGCACCTGACCAAGAATACACTGACCCAGCTTGACAGAGCCGTCGGTTCTGAGAAGGATGTTGCTGCTCTTCACATCTCGGTGGATCACATGGTTGGAGTGAAGAAAATCCAGTCCTTGCAGGCACTGAGAGAGGAAACAGAAACAACATGGCAAAAACTAAGTGATGTGATTTTATTACAAAAGAAAGGACAGAAAGAATCAAAAAAGATTCCCTTTCCCCAGGGGAATGGGGGATAATGGCAGAACACAGCTTCCTTTGAGAGGAAGAGCTTGCTGCTGCAACACTTGCAGAGCAGGACCTTTCTAAGGAAAGGCGTGTCAGCCTTTGAAAGAGCAACAGCACCTGCTGTTGTAGACTGTCCCCTGCACCCCAGCCAGGATGACTGCTGCTGCAGGGGATGTGCTCAGAAGCAAACAGCGCTTTGGCTGCACTCCTATCCTTTTTAGCTGAGGACTGAGAGAAACGAGTCTCTCTCTCTTCCTTTGCTGTTCCTTTCAAATCCTGCCAGCAGCACCTTTGCTCTTACAGACAAGGAATGCAGTGAAGACAGGCAAAAGTTTAGAAAGCAAGATGGAGAAGAGCAAATACATGAGGCAGAGCAAGAACACAACAGCAGGAGATAAGAGTACAAGAACTGAGTTCAGTGAGTGCAGGGGCACTGGCAGCCATTTCACCTGAGATGTTTCTACTTGCCCACAGCATAGCAGCAACACACAAACAAAGCTTGGCACATAAAACCTCTCCTGTTCTGAGCCCCTGTTTCCCAGACAATCCTGCCCAAGCCCTCGGCAGCACAGATGGGATTGCTGACCTCCCGACTGATGGCTGCCATCTCCTCTTCAGACAGGTAGCTCTTGCTGATGACATTGCTCAGGGTGCCTCCATCCATGTACTCCATAACCAGCCAGAATTCCTCACCCAGAAGGTAGCTGAAAGAAGGAAACAAGGGCGTGGAGATAAACATGCATGGCTACGTTGATATTTTCTTTCCAGGTTTCTTGTTTCCAAGTGCCTTTGTGACCAGGACAGAATCAAAGGAATAGACATTCCCTCTAGGCTGTGCATTGTTTGCAGTCTCTGCAGTCTCAAGGAGTAAGGCACAGCTGTGAAAAAGGACATGGCTTAGATGGCCTGCAAGCAAAAAGTGCACTTTAGTAACAGCCCAGATAAAAAACCTGTCAGGCATGGTGCTTCTGGAAATAAGCACCTAGTCTTCCTGGCATACATAGCAATGGCAAAGAGGGGAAAGGATCTAAGGGAAATCCACTTTAGGATGGATCAGCATTGAAGAAACTTTAAAAAATCAATCCTGAAAAACTGTGGAGGCAGTGAACTTCAAGGGTATTGACTTAGTAAGATACAGCCGATCCAGCTGATCCAGATTTTGAATAATTTTTAAACTATGTGTGCCTAGGAAGACTCATGCAAACATGATGCCATCTCTTCTCATCCATTGGAGATGAGTAGAGAAATATTCATAAATAATAATTAACAGCTCTACTTTCTGACACTGACCAAAGTGAGTTTTTAACCTCTCATGTTTGCTCTATGTAAATGCACATTCGTGGAATAAGACCATGACCTGTCACATGTCTAAAGAATTCACAACACCATCCTCACCCTTTCTATCATTTCATCATTTCAGGGCACATGGGATAGAAGAGGAAAAGAAATGAAATGTGACCATGGCAGTGACTTAATGGGGGGAGTTCTGGGGCACTGATGTGCAAGGAACTCCAGATGAAATCAGCACCTTGGGCAGGAGTCCTCCTCAAGCATGAAATGCATCTCCTGGACTATCTGTGGCCTTAGTTTCCCCAGGAAAAGGACAATATCTTGGTACTCTGAAATTCCAGCTGCTGCCTGTATATATTTAGACTGGTACAAGTCCAATTCCAAATAAAATTGAATATAACTGCACAGTTTAAGAGGCACTTCCTCAAGCAAGGAAAAACATCCCTCCCAATAAAAAGAAAAATTCCTGATGAACAAACATCCATCTTTTTCCATGTGGACTGTAAAGCACCAAAGCATGTCAGTGGACACCCTCCATGTGCACAGGTTTGAAGAGAGATCTCTGCCCCCTGAGGCAGAGCCACGTGGTGGTTGCACGCAGCATCCTTGCCTCACACCAGCCAAGCCTCAAACCAGGAGAAATTAGTTCCAAGTGAAGAAAGAACTGCTTGGGCTGATGACTCTCAGGGATGACAACAGCCAGAGGCAAGAGGGGATGATGGCACAGCATGGCCCACGTGGTGATGGGTCCTGGGCTCTCCAGAGTCATGACAGGGCTCCTCTGGCCCTCGTACCCCACTCTGCAGGGACAGCAACTCCAGCTCCTTCCTGAGATCACTGCCACCAGGGGCCAAAGCCACCCCCAGCTGTGCCGGTGTCCCCAGAGCAGGACCAGCCCCAGGAGGAGGCAGGTCCCTCTGTCCAGGGCACCAGCCCCAGACCCTCTGCTCCCACCCACGGCGGGCGCTGCTCACCTGGGCGGCCCCGGCGGGCCCTAAAGAGAAAGGCCCCAGACCCTGAGGAGTCTCCCCACCCCTGCCAGAGGCCCCCCTGCCAGTAGCACCAGCAAGGCTCCTTCAGACCCTTATTTTAGAGAAAAGAAATTGTTGTTGTTTCCCCCACAGAGTCTCTGGGCTCTGCTTCCTCAGCCTTCCCCTTGTGCCCCACCACGGGTGGCACCCATGTCCTGTGGGGCACAGCCTTAGGCCCAGGGCCGTGGGCGCAGCACCTTTTCCCACAGGAAATCCAAGGCTCCAGTCTCTCTGCATCTCTCTGCATCACATCTTGTTGTTGTGGTGTGTTTTCATTTTCTTTATTTGCTATATTTTATTGCTTGATTTGTGTTTTTTTTATTCCGTGTTTTTCTCCCCGCCTTTGGAGTAGCACAGGTTCCCCATTTTGTATCTTATGTTGCTAAATTTAGACTCGCTCCCTCATTGTTATTCAGCTTGGTTAACTGTCTTCTTGTTTGTTGCAGGCCACTCCCTGCCAAATCCTCAATCCCTCTTGTCCCTACTCTTTTTCCCCCAACACCTTCCCTGCTCCTTCCCTCCTCAGATGTCAATCCTTCCCTAAGCCTGCCTTTTTCTCCAGAACCTTCCTTGTCAGTTCTCTATCCTTTGAAACCCCATTGGTTTACTTAAGCCTTTCCCCTCTCTTAAGATCCTCTATTGGTTTACAGATTGTATTTCCCCACCTTGTGTTCCACCCTCAGTTCTCTCCATTGGTTAACAATTGTATTCTCCCCCAAGACCATCCCTGTTTATGTTATTGCCTGCCCTTGGGTCAGGGTCTTGGGACCTTGGACTTGGGGAGTTTACCATCAAATAAAGCTACGCCTGTTCCGACTCCAGGACTCGTGCTGCTGCCTCTTTTTTCATCTGCGCCGAACCTCTGCTGGCAGCTGGAATTCTGCGGGGTCTGCCAGGGGGATCTGTCACACCCCTGTTCTCTCTGTCGCTGGGCTGGGGACACATAGCCTCTACACCGCAACATCTTGTCCCTCAAGAGAGTCAACAGCCCCTCCCAGTTTGAGATCAGCAGCAGCCTTGAATTGGGGCATCCAAATCTTTGAAAAATCCCAACCTTCTCCTCCAGCCGAGCTTCCAGCTGTCCCTCACTTGGTCAGTTCCCATGAGGTGTCCCACAACAGCACAGGGAGGCCCACAAGACCCTGCTGGCAGCCTGGCTGCCCTGATTCAGACACATTTTCCTTTCTTCCCACAGTTCGGCAGCTTGAACAATGGTAAGGGGCCCTTGTTTGGTCAGCAGTGAAGTGTGCGACTGTACCTTGCTGGCACAGTGCCCTTCCCAGGCTTCAGAATTCAGGTGGGGAGGACAACTCAGCACAGGCAGGAGGAGAAAAGTTGAGCTGCACCCCTGGGGCACCATTTGTGTATTTGCAGATTTCCTTTCTTCAGGGGCCTACATGCTGTCCTTGTCACCTCAGGGGTGACAGCTGCCAGCATGGAGGCCTGGCCTTGTCATTGTGCAAATGAAAGAACTGCTGCCAAAACAAAAGGCAGAGAGAATTCCTTCCTGGGTTTGGAGCCCCCTGGACAGGACCCATTCTACTGAGCAAGCAAGGCTGAACAGCCCCACAGCCCTAAACACAGGTGCAAAGTGTCCTTGTGCCCATCACCCTCGATCCAGCAGGGCTGCAGAGAGGACAAACTCTGAGCTTTAAACCAAAACGGATAAAACCTTGTACAGGGCCTGACCTGGAAGGCCTGGATGTGATGGCCTCTCCCAGGGAGAGAGACCAGAGGCCCTGTGAGTAGAGACCAGGACTGTTCCCAGGAAGCCATGGCAAGGTGCCAGGAGCAGGCATTAGAGACAGGGCCAGGGAGATGTGATGCAGGTGGCTGAGGAAGAGCATCATGGAAATGTAGAGATTGAAACTAGGAAACAGGATTTCCTTTGTTCTCTGACAACATGGGCCTGCACGGATGGAAGGCCTGCTGTGTCATCACAGTGTTAGAAATGAACTTTTAGATACACTTAAATGGAGAGACAAAGAAGTGGAGGCAAAAGAAATCTGTTTATTAGTAACAATTCACCTGAGTTGCAGGTATGCCTTCTTTCCCTCAAGAGCCAAACACACACACTCTCCAAAAAAGGACTACATTTTATCCCCTTTCTTGGCCAGGGACAATCCCTGTCCCCTTTCCCATTGCCTGGGTACTTGGGAATTTCTATTCTCTCCTCACCACCTACTTTTCTGTCCCCACTCCTCTGATCCCCCTTCCTTTTTGGTCAGGTCTTTAACCTGGCTGCTTTCCCAGCTGACAGCAACACCCAACAAATTAACTGGAGCAAATCCAACCCAGAAGTAACAACACACAGAACCAAAAACTTTCATTTTTTTACCTAATAACCTTTTGGTTATTAGGTAAAAAAATATTACCTCATCGCTGACAACAGGGTAGAGGACTCTGATGTCACCAAGCTGTAGATGGTGACATCAGGCATTGCTGGATTGTGACCTCACCTTCTCTCCCTGCTTATCTTGGGGTTCCAAGGAGTTTCAATGCCTTTTGTGCTGTCACAGGGGTTGGAGGCTGGTGTCAGAGAGCAGTGGGCTGTGACATCACAGGGGGATGCATTGTGACATTGTGCCCCTCAATTCCAAGGAATACTTTTGAAAACTACCTCCCAAAGTGAATCTTTCTCCAAGCAGATGGACTGGCAAAACCCCTCATGTGATAAGACAGATTTGTACTCTCACAAATTTGTTTTTCCTCCTAAGACCTCTGAAAACCTCTATTTTTTCGGATTTTCTTTCTTCTTTAGAATCTGTGAGCAGAAGACAGGAATATTTTTGCCGGTTGGAAAAATGCCATAGTAATGTGCTGTTGATTAGGCATGCTCTTGTCCTTACCACAAAAAAAAGACACTGAACAAACTGAAGCACCAGGGATTTTGTGAGAGCAGATAGGAGAGACAAAATCTGTTTCATTCTTTAAGTTGTCTGGAATAATTCTGCAAGTTTGCAAAGTGCACAGAGATGCAGTCACTACAATGAGGCCATTACTCTCATCTGGCATCCCTAAGCCTTTGCCTCAGTTTTCAGACAGTTCCTAAGTGAGGGATACATGCAAGATTTGTCTAATTAGTAAAGGTAAAGATTCACTTAGAGTTTGATGTGTGGGGATATCTGCCATTCCAGAAGGCATGCTGAGACCAATTTCTTTGGTTTCATTCCCTCACAGAAAAAAAAAAAAAAAAAGAAAAAAGAAAAAAAAAAAAAAAAAGAAAAAAAAAAAAAAGATGAGGCTCTTTTCTTTCTGTGCTACGCTGTGGCAACTCTGCCCTCTCAGCCTTTGCCTTGAGCCCTTTGGTTCTTTTCCCTGAGCCTTGATCCCCATCCTCAGCCAAGGGCTCCTGGAGCCCTTTCCAGGGCTGCAGGAAAAGCTCCCTCAGCCATGACCACGGAAGAGCTTCTGGAAGAGTTTATCGTCTCTTGCTGTCTCTTAGTCAGAACTGGTATGGATCAACTTGAAGTTGGAGAGGAACAAATTTTCAGGGACTATTCCTCTTCAAATTTGTTTTGTTCTAACCCAGAAGGAAGACAAAGAGGAGGTTCTCTGCTGGTGCTAAGTTATGCTTGCAATTAGTGTAATAGTAGTCATTAAGTTGGGGGAAGCAACAAGTGCCGTTCAGCGAGCATTTAACAAAATACAAGTTAGGACCCAGCCCAAAAGATCCTGGAGTTGATGCAGTTTCACAGGTTGGTTTTGCCCAGGAAGTTTGTCTTGTTTGCTGTTTCTAGGAACACCTCTACTTCCCTGCTGAAGATCAGCAGAACCAGTCTGGGAGCAGGACAGCTGCCTGCAGTTTTAAATTGAGATGTGATGATCGTTTTTCACTTAGGCTCTGTCACCTTTGGCTTAGATACAAGAGGCTTTCCTTCCTTTTCATAATGGGTATGTAGTGGGCCAAATTTTCTCTTTCCTTTTTATAGAAATCCTCCTAGAGTTGAGATGGAGCTGGGCGAGAGCCAATTTTGAATTGCCACCATAGTTGCTTCTATTGACAATTTACTAATGGTTGTGCCTTGTCTGCATTCTCATCACAAGTGACATGTTGAGAGACCAAATATGAGTCAAAGAACTATATTTTATTTTTTTAATGCAAAAAAAAACCCAAACAAGTGGTGTAGGAAAACTCCTATGGATGTCTAATTTTTCTCAACATAAACTTCTACGTATTTGAAATCATGTTAACCTTCCCAGCTTTGCCTTGGGAGGTTCTAGAATTATTATGATCTGCCTACATTTTTCAGATTTCATAATAAGGAACTAAAGAATCCTAAGAGAAAACAAAAAATGTCCCATGAGGAATGGTTCCCTTCACCTTCCCCAACTCCTTTTTGCCTGCAATGCTGTCACCGCAGCAGCAGTGCCATCGCGGCAGTGAGTCTGAGAGGTGGCAGCTCTCTGGCCCACACGGTGCTGCTGGCAGAGCCAGCTGCTGCCTACTCAAGGCTCAGGCGGGCCCCTGAGCTGCCGAGCTGCACGGCCAGAGCCATCTCGATGCTGCAGTGCAGGCCAGCGGCGCCGCTCAGCCGGAAGCTGCAGGACTTGCCGGAGGGCAGCGCCGTGAGCTGGCAGTGGCGCGACTGCGGCAGAAGCGGCCAGGCCACCAGCACCAACATCTGCACCCAGCGGGTGACTTTCTGCAGGTCCAAGTAGGAGCCCGTGCAGAGGGTGTCCAGCAGGTACCACTCCTGATCCGTGGGCAGCTGGCCACCAGCGGCGTGCAGGAAGCACGTGTGCCCCAGCAGCTGCTCCCCGGAGCACAGGCACTCCAGCGCCACACGGATGCGCCTGGCTGGCGGCCACTTGCTGCTCTCCGGGCTGAAGGAGTGGCCGGGGGGTGGCCGCAGGATGACCAGCGTGCGGTAGGTGCTGCTGCTCTCCTGGATGCTGCAGGCTGCAGGGCTGGTGTCCGTCCCGGCAGCTGGGTGCAGCTCCGGCATGAAGCTCCTCTTGGAGAGCACTCGGCACACACCGAGGAGCTCGTCCACCAGCTCCTGCAGCACCTTCGTGCTGGGCAGGCCCTGCTGCAGAATCACAGAATCACAGTACAGCTGGGCTTGGCAGTGACCTTTAGGGACTACCCAGTGTGATCCCACAGCAATGAGCAGGGACATTCCAATGACATCAGGTTGCTCACAGCCCCCTCCAGCCTTATCCCAGATGTGCCCATTGGTGATGGCTTGGGCACAGCCAAAATGCTGCTACCCCTGTCTGCACCCTTGTCCTTCTCACACTCACTCACCTTCTCCTTGCTGCTGAACATCAACCTCACAATATTCGTCTTGCTGCTGGATTCCTCCTGTGTGCTGTGTCTGGCAGAGCCACACTTCCATCTCATGACCAGCCAGAAGGCCAGAGGGAGCAGAGGCAACCACAGCAGCTGTCATAGACAAAGGAAAAAGCTTTCCATGATGGAATTGTTGCCATCAATCTCCTGCAGGAGCCGAGTCATTTCCTGCAGCAGATACTCCTCGCGCTCTTGCATCCTTTGAGCTTCATTCTTTTCAATTGCTGGATTCCCCTTCTGCCCAGCTATGGTCAGCCAAGGCAGCCACAGCAGCTGTCGTACAGAAAGGAGCAGATTTTCCATGATGGAATTGTTGTCATCCACCTCCTGCAGGAGTCGAGTCATCTCCTGATGAAAAAATTCCTCGCGCTCCCGCATCCGCCTGACCGCGTCCTTATCGATTTTCATGTCCGCTTTCAACCCACTGGGGGTGAATAACAGGGCCAGGATGAAGGCCAGTGTTGGAGACATGGCCTGGTGGGAGAAAGGGGGCTCAGCATGTCTGGCTGGGAGGGACCAGCCCCCTGGTGACACCTGCAATGTCCCCAGAGCCTCTCTGGGCACCTGCCACATTGAGAGCCCCAAGCCCCACTTCCCTCAGCCCTGGGGACAGTGCCCTGCCCTGAGGGTCCCAGCTCTCACTCTGGCTTTAAATCCCCAGGGTATCTTTCCCAGCTCCCATCCAGCCCAGCATTTTCCCTGCATGTGCACTCACTGACTGCCAGAATCCAACTGCCCAGAGCTGCTCCTGACACAGAGGTCAGCGTGACCTCTCCTCTCTGATGTCACAGCCAGCAGAACCATGTCACTCAGCTGCCAAGCTGGCCGTGCCCCTGCTCACAGCTCCCACTGTGACCCAAGCCCTGGCATGTCCCAGCCCCCAGAGCCACACCTGGCAGGCCACGAGCCCCAGCCTTTGTCCCCACTGCCAGCCTCAGCGGCTCTTGGCCATCCTCACCCTGAGTGCAAAGCCAGCCCCAGGAGCCCCCCAGGGCACTCTGGATCCAGGCTGAGACACCCTCAAGCCATCACTGAAAGGGACATGGATGGGGACTGCAGCTGGATCTTCCAGTGCTCACCACCCCTGACTGTGCTCCAGGTGAACCCAAACCTCAGCAGCTGCACATTGAGCACATTGACCTTTCTTGCCCATCCTGGAACGTGGTGTTCCCACATCATACACGAGCCCTTTGCAGGGAGTGACCAGCTCCCAGCTGATGTGCTACTCTGGCCTTACTTTCTGTTTCCCAGCAATGAACTTAATGGATCCACTCATGAGAATCCAAGCACATCATTTGCTTCTCAGGAGCTATTAAGGAAAAAACCTCCACTCATTACTAGTTTTTGCACTGAGAAGGAGGTGCTGACAAGCATAAGGCACAGAGAGAGTCCTGATATAAGAATTCCAGAGCCATAGGGTTCCACACGTTGCTGTTCCCAGCTGTTTTGCTCATTTTTTTTAGCCATTTCTGGATGGGGGTTGCTGCTGACAGGGTAGGAAAATTTGGAGAAACGAGGGTGCAGCAGACAACCAAAACCAAGAGGGAAGACACTTAGAAATAGAGAGCACAAGAGAAGAACTTGGAGATGGCTCAATAGAAAATGCCAGCAGCAGTGCCTGGAGCCCAGAGCTGCTCACTGCCACCACAGGGGCTCCTCAGTGCCTTGCTGGTTTGTGTCTGATCCCTGCTGGGCTCCCTCTGCCCCTCCAGCAGACACAGCCCTGCCTGCAAAGGGCTCCGTGCTCTGGTGTTCTCAGCTTGCTGCAGGCTACATTCTTAGCAGCACTGAAAGAAGAGGTGAAACAAAGAGCCCTTTTCTGTGCTGCCTGCAGCTTGGAGTGCCCGGAGCCTGGGCCCGTGAAGAGCTGCTCCTGGCGCTGGCTGTGCTCAGCCCGCTGTGCCAAGTGAAATAAATGGGCAGGAGATCTTTCTCCTTTTTTAATGCCTTTATTAAGAAGAATCAGCTCAGGTGGGGAGAAATCGACAGGTTGCGCCCACACCGCCGTTGCTCCCAGGCGTGGCACGGAGAAGGAGGATGATGCAGCTTTGTCCACTGGTCTGCAGACAGAGCTGGGGACTCTGTCCTCACGGGAGAGTTGTGGAGTCCTTACTTGTTTGTTTAACACTCCAGGATGTCTTCTTAATCAGTATCTTTTCAGGTTAGGGTGAGAAGCAAAAAGGTTCAAGCAGGTATCGGACTATGATCCCATCCTTAGACATTACTTCAGTCACTTTTTGGCTTGTGATTTTAGGGGTTCTTCTTGTAAAAACTGTAAAACTGTAAAAAAGCCAGGGTGCAATGCGTTTCTCATTTGCATGTTGGCTCTGGTGTCACTGGCCATTCTCTTTACCCTGGAGGGTTTCTCTTGGTGTCTTCTTGGCAAGCGGCCAGCATCAGGGAAACAATAGTTAATTACCGGCCATTAACGGGTGATTAAAGACTTTTTCTTTGCCAGCACACCCAAAGAAGTCTGACCTGGTTTGACTTGTTTTTTTTTTTTAACTCTGAAACTTAAAAAGAATACAACTTTCTATTCATAACACCAAGCAGCCGCGGCCATGGAGACACAGGCGGGAGCTCTGCCCGAGGCCGGCAGCGGCCAGGCCCAGCTCGCAGCTGCGAGGACGCTGGCAGCCTGTGCCTGAGCCAAGGCCGTGGCGGGGGGTTTGCGGACAGGGCTTTTGCGAGCCGGCCGGAATGTGCCACCTCCCGTGTGGGCCCGGCTGCGGCAGAGGCAGCGGGAGCGCGGTGGGGCCGGCAGCGGCGGGCAGAGGCCGCGGAGAGCAGCAGCCCGGCCAGGCCCGCTGCGGAGTGACAGGGAGCTCCCGGGCAGCCCTCGGCCGTGTCTGTGCCCGCCGGGCAGGAGCCGCGGCAGGAGCCGGCCATAGCGGCAGCTCGCCGTGCCCGGGGCCGCGGCCGCAGCTCTCCCCGCCCGGCCGCAGCAGCAGCCGCTCGCCTCTGAGGCTCCGGCGCTTCCTGAAGAGGTCGGGCCCGGCCCCCGGGACGCGCTGGAGCCCTGCGGCGAGAGGAGCCGCCGGCGCCGCAAACGGCAGCGCCGATGGCACGGCCTGAGGAGGAGCAGATGAGGCTCTTGCTGGGCCACGCTGTGGCAGCTCTGCCCTCTCGCCTTCGCCTTGAGCCCTTTGCTGCTTTTCCCTGAGCCCTGATCCCCGTCCTTGGCCAAGGCCCCCGGAGCCCTTTCCTGGTCTCCAGGGAAAGCTCCCTCAGTCACAGAATCACAGAATCACTGGGCTGGAAGACACTTGCAAGATCATGGAGTCCAACCCATGCCCTAACAGCTCAACTAAACCATGGCACCTAGTGCCATATCCAGTCTTGTCTTAAACACTTGCAGGGATGGTGACTCCACCAGCTGCCTGGAGGGGTCTGTCCCAGGAAGAACCAAGATAGCACTGGGGCCTTCTACTCCCTGGTGCTTGGAGCTCTGGAAGTTTGTCTTTCTGCTTAGGGAAAGGCCATGGAGAAGTACTGGGAAAACTACTCACTAATAGAATAGGCTATAGAGCTACAAATATATGTGCAAAGAATACAGAAAACATAGAAAAGAAAAATTACAAAACCCAAACAGCATCAGCGAGGTCTTGGGCATGAACACATAGATTCAGATGGTCTTCTCAGCCCTATTTCTGTGTATTTATAAGAACCAAAGGAATCCTGCTGGAGCCTGTGGGGACATGGGTTTGGGAGGTACAAGTTCATTCAATTTTTTCTCCTTGGGGCAGCTCCTGTTGCTAACGTCAGCTGAGCCTGTCTCCAGCCTGATGCCTCTGATGGTTGCAGGCAGAAGACAATGACACTTCCAGGGACATGACTTTCTCCAGTGCTAGCTGTGAGTCAGAATAAAAACTCCAGAAATCACAACACCACTGGAAAATTCCCTATTTTTCATTCTGTAAAAAAGCTCTGTATCCACTTCTGAATTGTCAGTTGTTTGTTAAGGATGGGAAGTTCTCGTTTATTATTTTTTAATGTGGTGTGGAATTGGGTAAGCGTCTCCTTCCTTCACAAACTCCAGCCCAAGTTGCCTTTGAAATATGGCCCACTGTCAGTTTTTGCACAGCCATGGTACTTCTGGATGAGAAAGCAAGGGCAATGGTATTTGCAGCCAAAAGCCAACAAAGCCTGGGACAGCCAAAGCATCCTGTGGAGATCCAGGCCTCCAGCTGTTACTAGAAATCAGCAGAGTTCCAGCCAAATGGTTCTGTGTCACTAAGTGCAATCTCTTTGCCTGGATCAGAGCCTTGCTCAACAGAAAAAGCAGAAAGATCAACAAGGATGCTCCCAAAGGCCCATGACATTGTTTTTACTTTGCTCATCTTGTTTAAGTTTGCAATAAACATTGTGCTGATGACGGGGGAAAAAAAAAGAAAAGAGGTTTATGACAGGTCCATGACATTCCACAAGAGGAATCACTGGTGTGCATTTCATAGACCTGTCTCAATCCTATTAAAGAATTGTAGCCCTGATTTAAAACAGACAGGTATGAAACAACCTTTGAGAGACAGAAGCTAAAATGGCTGCTGGGTTTTTTTTAAGAATGCAGAAAATTACCCAAAGGGTGTTGTTTTGTGACATTTTAAAATACACTACATAAAAATTACCAACTTCAATAAATTAAGAGTTAAAAAAGAAGTACTTTGGTATATGAATAATTAGAAACACAAAATTATGGAGATGAGAATGCATGTTTTCATAAAAACAATGAAATTACAGACAAAAAAACACAGGACTGTTGACTTTTACCTCTCCTCCTGTGGTATTGTTGAGTGCTCTAACCACATCTCCAAAAGACCTAGAAACAAAACAGAGGCAGAGAAAGGAGAAGCTGTTTAGCTCTTGGAGTGAAAGCCAGCCCACACAGCAGATGTCTCCTGTAAATGCCCAAAACCTGCAGGATGCAGGAGGGCTCTGCCAGAAGGCAGATGATGCATTTTCCTCTCAAGTGCACGGGCACTGGGCCTGTTCCTGAAGCACTGGGGTTCACTGCCTCAGCTCCTAAAGGGAGGTTGTTCTTTCATCTTGGGTTTCAGTTCCTAAACTGTGTGGTTCCTCTCCTGACCACAGAGTATTTCCTTCCGCAAACCATCTGGAAGAAATGTTCCTGAGAACTGTTACCTGACAGCTTTCATAGCGAGTAGGTTGCTCTTTCAGGCAAGCGAGATTATTCTTTCTTAATTAGTGTGTCGGTATGATTTTCAGACATACAAAAATGCTAAAGAAATTAATACAGAGCTGTCCCACACTTGAGAGACAAGGAGATCTTCCAGGTTCTGTTCCTTGATGCAGGCAAGACCTCGGCAGCATGGAGATCTCTCTGACAAAGCCTTCTGAGCACACTCCCAAATTCTGAGCAGCACTGAGAGATGGGACAATCTATCCCCAGGGTGTGAACGTATTTCCATCTGGCCTGACTTCATGCTGGATAGACATTCCACCAGAAAAACTCCTGGCCCATGGCTGTGCAGAAGTAACTGCAGTTGGACTCACCCGCTGCCAATGTGTTCCAGTTCTGTGTATTTCATGACGGGATTTTCCACATTCACCATTCTCCCTGAGGGAAACAAAATGCAAGATGCTCACTTTAAAGCAGAGATGCCAGCTTCCAGGAGATACAGAAGGCAGCCCCACTGTCTGGGGCTCTGAGTCCTTTGTGGTCAGCTGGGTAACAATAATAATGACCACAATAGCAAAAAACACCAAACCAAACCAAACTAAAAAAATCACTAAAAATAAGCAAAATAAAACAACAACAAACCTTCCCCCACCCCCCGCCAAAAAAAAGAAATCCTCAACCAAAACAAAAAAACTTCAAAACCAGTGAATTTGTGTGAGGTTTATTTGCTCTGATGGCTAGTTGGAAGTCAGGAGTCTACGGAGAATCTAGGAAGCTAAAGATTCTGTTCAGTTCGGCCACTGGCACACAGGACTTGTCCAGATGATTTGCTAGCTCTCAGCCTTCATCTGGTTCAAGAACAATCGCTGCTTCAGCCTTCAGCAGAGAGGGAAGCTCAGGCAAAGCCAAGTCAGTCCAAGCTGCCCTCAGAGGCAGCAGGAACACCCAGAGTGCTCTCTTAATGCCTCGGAGCACAGCACTTCCTCTGGGGAGTCCTGAATGTCCCCAGTGGGACACCAAAGTCAGGAGGAGCATTTGGTACAGCTCTGCTGACACCTGCACAGAGTGCACTGTCCCTCAGGCAAGAAATACACCAGACATACCCACAATCTCCAGGTACCCCTTCTCAATCTCCGGTTTTGGAGCAGCCATGCTGCTGTCAGAACTGGTGATGAACGAACCGTTGGAATTTGACTTCCAAGATTCAACAGTATATCTTCCTCCAGGTAATGCTGCTGCAGCAGCAGGTTTAATGCCAGAGCCCATGGTGTGCTGAACCTGTCGCACTTCTGGTGGGGACAGTTCCTGTGCCTCACACCAACCTTGGGGCCCTTCATTGCCCATTGTTTGCTGGAAGTCTTTGCAGGCTGCCAGGTGAGATGTCGACACTTGCACCTCAAGTCAAAGAGAACAAAGCAGTCAGAGACTACAGCTTGTCCCTGTCAGCCAGGAGTCATTGACTGTGAAGAAAGGGAAAGAACTGATTTTCAAGGGACACAGACAGGGATTCAGTCCTCCATCTGGGTCACCATGTTCCACTGTAAAGAAACAGGGAGAGCAGCAACAGGCCAGCAGGAATCAATTTGGATGACTGCTGGCCAAAAGGCCAAAGGACAAGTCCCACTGTCCAGGGCAGCAGCTGAGATTCAGCACAGCAGGAAATGTCCTTCAGAGTGACTGTGATCCACACTAGAGCAGGATGGCACTCAGAGGCACGGCCCCACTCCCTGCTGCTCTGCAGTGGCGTCATGGTTTGGCCAGGAAGCGTGTTTCTGGAAAAGTTGTGGTCAAACTAATCAGTGGCCAGATTTGAAATTTGCACCTGTGGTGGCCACTGAGGATTTGGATACGCCTCTGAGAACACACAGGGGTTCAAAGCAGAAGATTCCCAGAGAACTTCCTTATTTGGATCTGGCGGTGAGTGGAGTCTGACCTCTCGCCTGCCCAGCTGCGTCTGGGTGGGGGAGGGGGAGGCCATGTGGCCTGTGGGGAGGGAGGGTGGAGGAGCCCTGCAAGGTGCAGGGGTGGAGGAGATCTGGGATGTTGGGCAGCCCCCTCAGAAGAGAGTGATAGAGACTGTGCTGGCAGCACAGCCGGCCAGAAGTGGGGGATGTGGCGAGACAAGGTGCCCGGGAGCTGTGGGAGTTCTGGGCAGACAGAAGAGAAGATTTTAACCCCTTGGTAGAATAATGGAAACCTTACAAATACTGATCCTCCTGAATCAGAATGAGGAGAGAGAGATGATGGACTGACGAAATGGGCAAGTGTGAGGAAATTTGGAAGAGGTGAGAAGAATCCTAAGTGGGAAGAGATAATGGAGTGGCCTTGAGCTGGACTCTTTCTTGTATGACCATGGACAGACCCATGTTTTTTCCTGTGACCCAGAGACTGTATTTAGGGGGAGGCAATACCTTGGAGTCAAGAGTGAAGCAGTGGCGTGAACAGAGACGGCCGAGGAGGGTGTGGGATGCCCTCTGTCTCCGTGGAGAGGAAGATCTCTGTTCACGAGGCTCCTCGGCCTGGGGGGTGAAATTTGGGGGGATTGGTGTCCTGAAGTTGAGAGACTGCTGCTTTTTTGGAACTGGGTGGGGCATCCTTAAATGGGGAACCCTAAAAGCAGTCCTGGCCCACATGCAGTGGTGAGAGCACTGGACATGGGGGGGGAGAAATCACGAGGGCAGATGTTCTCTGAACAGTGCCACGAGTGACACGGAAACACAAGAGGTTTCAATTGTGTTTCTGGGGGAAGCCTATGGTGCAAGGGGGGACTCCTCTCTCCCTGATGGATTTGAGGGTTGATTATTTGAGGGGTGATGATGGACTGAAAGTTGATTATGTGAGAGATGGTGACAGGGTGGAAATCTGTGGTGTTCTTTCATTCTGTGGAGAAAATGGAGGGGGGAGGATAACAGAGCGACCACTCCCAGGAGAGACTCTGAATTTGTCATCCTTTTCAGATCGGTGAAAGAATGCTGTCATCCGATATTGTTCAATTTGTGTGCTGGGGGTGTTTTGCCTGTTAAATAAACAGGTTCTTTCCACTTCTCTCCAAGGAATCCTTCCTGTACCAGTAGGATCATTGCAGTGAGCTGGGCCCCGGCATATGCTGATCGCACACTGCTAGATGCTCTAGGGCAGCAGACAGAGGAAGGGGAGCAGGGAGATAAATCAGCAGCTATCCCAGTCACTCAGGCTGCAGCCAACACCCCAGGCTCGAAGCCAGCAGTTAAACCACACAATAAGCCTCAACCAATGGCTGCTGCTACTAGCACTAGAACTGGAAAGTGCACAGACAAGGCTGATCGACCAGTGGATGATGATGATGAGGATGGTGATGATGATGATGCAGGAGAAGGACCCTCAACACTTCCTGACATAAAGTCAGGCGCAAGATCAGAAGCCAATATTGAGTCCTTTTCCCTGAAGGACCTTTGTGGCCTAAGGAAGGATTACACCCAACGATCTGATGAATCCATAATTAGCTGGTTAGTCCGTCTTTGAGATGCTGCAGGCGAGGCTACAATTCTGGATGGCACTGAAGCGAGGCATTTGGGATCCCTGTCACAGGATCCTGTCATTAACCAAGGAATGATGAGGGCGGCTAACCCTCACAGCCTCTGGGCACATTTCTTGGACAGTGTAGCACAAAGACACCTGTGTGCAGATGATCTCTGTAAGTAGCAAACCCAGTGGAAGACCATAGAACAAGGGATCCAACACCTGAGAGAAAGACAGTGGCAGAGAT